>NC_080540.1:142017979-142321009 GCF_028640845.1 Ahaetulla prasina
TGGTGCAGTGACAAGATGCCTTTGATCTTCTGCAGTGCCAGATGAACCAGCTGTGCAAAGTCAACACTGCAGTAGTGACAGTGAAGGCTGAGATGCGGGAGGAGTGGAAGAATGTGCTCTTGACCTCGATTGATGGTCGAGAGCTGGGTGTCCCTAAGATTGATGCAGCCAGCCACAATTGGCTATTGCGCTCCTCCTGAGTGCACGAGGTGCCAATCGCCAGATCACCAACAAGACCTGCAGAGGAGCCTTCCGGGCCCCAGAGACAATCAACCACATCCTGCAAGTGTGTGAGGTGACGCATGACGCATGATGTGCCTGACACAATCGTGTTGTTCAGCGCTTGGATCAACTCCTGCACCAACAAGGCGTCCGCCCGAGTGTCGAGCCCATCATACCATCCAACACTTCATTCATCAAACTGGACTTAACTGTGGAGGCACTAAACCAACTCTAGGTCATGGATGTCTCTGTGGTTGCCGGTTATCGAATGCAGGAGACCTGGGACATCAAGGTCTCCAAATACAGATTGCATCACCAACATCCAATGTTGGACCGCTGTTTCCCTGTCCGTTTTGGTGTACCACCTCCCCATTGTCATCTCAAACTGGGGTCTGTTTTTTGAACCATCAGGTGCTTTGGGCTTGAGCCAAAGGGGCATTATGGACTTATTCCATCCTTACCATTACCAGCTCATTCAAAGGCAGTGGTGGGATTCAGCCAGTTTGCACCACTTCGGGAGAACCGGTTGTTAATTTTCTGAGCAGTTTGGCAAACTGGTTGTTGGAAGAAATCATTAGGGCAGAGAACCGGTTGTTAAATTACTTGAATCCCACCACTGCTCAAAGGGTATGACATTTACATGCATGGAACATGCATGGAAATGTTGATACTGGACCTTGGTGGACATGTAATTATTGACTGACCACTCAGTGGCAACTCCACTAGTGTGGCCATCTATTAGTGATTTATCGCTTTTGGGCGGCTCGCCTTTCTAATAATTCAGTTTAGAGCTTTAGTTGGCAGGAATCATCAAGCAAACCCTTTCTGCCAGGGTACTCTGCCTTGGAATATCATTCTCCCCAAGATGAGGTCGGCTGTGACATGATTCTTTTAGCAGGCTTGGATTTCCCAGGGAAATGGGGAGCCCCTGAGATGGTTATGCTGTGTGTCAAATGTTGGTGCATTTTCCTGGTGTTTTATATAAATTTGGGTTAATTGTATCTAAATGTTTTTATTTTGTTTTGATTTTAACTGGCTCCTTTATTGTACTCTGCCCAGAGTCATGTTTTTGAGATGCATGGTTATATACCTGCTAAATAAATAAACCTCTCCACCACTCCCTGCTGAAGGCAATAAAGCCCCATCTTTATTGCATTGCAGTTTTTCCGCTGACTGACCTTCTTTGTTGAATCAATGGACAATTAGAGGGGGGGAACCTGATATTTATTTATTAAACAGATTGCTATACTACTGGAATCAAAATTAACTCTCAGTAACTCATAGTATAAAGCATATCCAATATGCAAACATAGCACTACAACAAAGAGAATTTCAAGAGCTTTCAAAAGTCCAAAAACTCCTCCAGAGTTAGGAATGATGAGAATAAATCTACAAGGAAAAATATACGTTTATATATATTTCTTTTAATATTCATATTTTATATTTTCCCTGTTATGTACAACTCTGCAAAGAATGGTCCTTATTTATTTTACATTATTTGGTATCCCAATTAGTGCAGGGTGTGTGTGTGTGTATTTATATGTTATTTATGTCATCTCATGAACAGCATTGCCTCTATCAAGCTAGGGACAAAGCAAAAAAGAAAGAAAGATATTTTATATAAATGAAAGCTGTTGATTTTTAAATCAAAATTAACTGCCTTAATTGATTTAAGTATTTGAGCCAGGCACCCTACAAGTCTGATAAATTCAGCCAACATGTTGGATTCTGGAAGATATTTATGACACATGTATGCATACGTATGGCATGCATGTTCTGCACATTTATGGAGAAGAGCAAACTTTTGTAGGGTGTGCATTCACTTTATTACAAAAATCTCAGTCCTGACCCATTTTGGCAAACACTCGCTATTATAGGGAACAGTTTACAGGTTTCTTCTCCCTCAAGATACAGTTGCAACTATTCTCCTAAGCAATTTCCCCCCTTAAAATGTGTCCAGATTGATTTTCTGCAATACACTATGTATCTATCACATGCTTTCTTTTTTTAACTGGTGTTGGTGACATGAAGTAGGAAAGAAGTCAATATTATACAGGACTTATATCTTTGCTTGTATCTATTCTAGCTTCTTAAAATTCAAGGTTGTCTTCCTTCCAAGTAAATACCATGTATTTTTAAACAATACTTTCCCAGGTATTTTTCTCCTGTGACTAATTCTTTTGTAGCTTCAGTGATGAAAGGCAAACACAAGAATCCTTGTAAATTACTTCTCTTTTTTGATGCGAGAGAAGAAAAAACTAGAGAACTGTTGATGAAAAGCAAGTATGATTCTACACTAAGAGCTCATCTATTTAAAATGACGGAAATATATATTTAAAAAGTTTAAAAAATGAATGAGATACAGCAGATCTCTGACTGTTTTTTACAGACAAATATTTGAGGGACTACATTTCATTCAGTTATTATTGTAATACGTGGGTATGCACTGTCTGCTTCACTCCTTTTCCTTTCGCACACAGATACCCACACACCCCTTTTTGGAATAATGGTACACTCCAGGAATGCCAATCTAGAGGAAGTCACTTTTCCAGTACAAAGGGCTTCTTAAACTATGCAGAGAGTAATTGCTGAGAAACCAGCTAGACTTGTTCCAGATAAGTGGGCCCATGAACAGAAATACACCTTTCAAGTCTAGGGAAAAGACAGTTTTTGACTGTCTTTCCCTTAAATGTAAGGATAACTTTCTAGGTTTGCATTGCGCTAGAGCAATGTTGTTTGAAATGCTTTGACATTTAATAGCAAAACTGACATACCAGAAGATTCTGGGGGTCCTATCCAAGCAGCTGCCTGAATTGAATATATTCCATCTCATTTTGATTTTAAAAAATGGCCTTTTCTTGCTGCTTCACCTGTTGCCCCTTAATCGCGCAGCCGTCAAGAGAGGTAAGAGAAAAAGCTCAATAAGCTGAATGGAAAAAGCAAAGCAAAAATACCAAAGCTTCTGTTGGAAGAAATGTCCATCTGGGTTCAGTTCCAAGTGGGAAAAAAGACACTGGATTCATGGAAGTTGCTTGGAAAGAAGGTTTATTGATGAACAGGATCATATGGCTTGAGATCCTGGGCAAAAAAGGGCAGAGATGCTGAGAGTCCCTGGGTTTTATATCCTCTCTGGCTTTGAACTTCCTAGGGCACAGGAAGAGTATCCTGATTGGTTGCTGTCAGGGGTCATGGTTAGCTTTGTAGGTTGTCTGTCTGCTAAATTTGTTTGAATCTTGTTGGGTGATGCAATGAAGGGCAATTAAAGAGGTAGATCTTCATTAGGTAGAATGAACTGGCTAAGGCCTTACTGGCCATTAACAAGGTATGTGTGGGGATGAGCTTCTGCCTTCCTTTTAGGGGAAATATTCTATTCTTTTAATATTTCCTAAAATATTTCATTTTTCTAGGAGAGGGGTGGGTTTTAACTTCCTACACTTCATCACCCTTATTAGCAAATCTAAATGGTAACCAAGTTAGGCCAACCTATTTGGGAGGGGAAAACAAAGCAGGGAGGTAGATTCTTGATGACTGTGATGAGTAAGGGAATTTGAACTCTAGTACACAGGTTGGAGGATGGAAAGGACTTAGTAGTGGGGCTTACAGGTAGTCTTCTATTTACATCCATTACTGAGTTCAATTTACAGTCATAAATTGTGGCAGTCGTTAAATAGGTCACCTTGCCAGATTTTATGACCTTTTTTTGCAGCTTTCATTAAGTGAATTCAACACTCATTAAGCAAACCCGTTTTTTTTAATGACTGTTTTTACCAGCAACTGGACATAAACACCTCTCATGAATCTGCCCCTGGAACCCTCTCTGGACATGAGTTCAGAAGAGGAGGAGGAATTTGAGTCAGCAGGGGAAAGCGCGGTACCACACGATGGTCCAGATCGGGGCTTGGACAGTGCTAGGTGACAGAGCAGCCTCAACCAGATTGATTGGATGAGCAAAAGGTTGAGGCTGAATGAGGCGAGCTGCAACTGCAGAGAGTTGGCCAGGAAGCACCCAGGAACAGCTGCCAACAGTTAGTGATGAGGAGGAGGTGGAATCAGGGGTGGGATTCAGCCAGTTCTGACCCGTTTGGGCATACCGGTAGCTCCGACGATCAGCTGAGAGTGAACCGGTTCACTCTAATGATCATATGGGCCGCCCATCCGCCCCTGCACTATAATCTACCTATATTACTTTTGTTTTAAGTCCAGCTGATAGGCGTGGCAGAGCAAATTGTCACGTCTCAGCTGTTTTACTCACTCTTGATTCTGTAGAAGGTAACTTTCAATTGTAATGATTATGTGCAGAAGTGCGAGTTTGACGTGCAAAGCACAGTGAAGCAGTTGTTACAACTGGTGAATCCTACCACTGGGTGGAATCCACACCTCCTCCTGATCTAAGGATACGTAGGGCAGAAAGGAGGCAGGCACCATGCCAGTTGGCTAGACTACTCATGAGGAGACAACTTCACCCTTTGTCAAGGGTGCGGTCAAAGGCCGCACAAGTGTCGCCTACTTAATCCTGTTCCAGAGGACTTGAATTTTGCTGGAGCAACGTGCCCAATTACTTGCCCTGTGTGTTTATGCCATGCATCCTGACTGTTTGACTTGTGGATTGCTTCCCTGGACTTTGTGTGTGCCCATTAGACTTGGTTTATCCAGTGATTCTTGTCATGCTCAGCTCAGAATCCAAACCTGTGCAGCGTAGGTGCTTTCTGAGGACCTATTCAGAGGATTTGAGTAAACAGTTTTAGGGCCTCTGGTGGCTCAGCAGACTAAGTCTGTCTGTTATTAACACAGCTGCTTGCAATTACTGCAAGTTCAAGTCCCACCAGGCCCAAGGTTGACTCAGCCTTCCATCCTTTATAAGGTAGGTAAAATGAGAACCCAGATTGTTGGGGGCAATAAAAGTTTACTTTGTATATAATATACAAATGGATGAAGATTATTGCTTAACACAGTGTAAGCCGCCCTGAGTCTTCGGAGAAGGGCGGGATATAAATTCAAATAAAAAAAAAATTCTTGCTGTGGATGCATATGTGTGTGGGCAGAGGGGCAGCACAATACCACATTTTTTGCCACAAACTGTGGCAAAAAATGCCAAAAATCATGGTCACATAACCACAGGCTGTTGCAAACAGCCATAAAATTGAACCCAAGATATGATCATGTGACCACAGTGTGTGTTTCTGCAGCCATTGGAACTCTGGCTTTGAGTAGCAACATGCCATCCTGTAGATGTTTGGGCTGCAACCCCTACAATGTTTTGATATCAATAATCACAATCAATAATCAATATCCAGAAACACCCTCTGGGAGAACTTTAAACTCATTACTATTGATAAATGCCTCCTTTTCCTCATACAAAAACCTGGAAAGTGAGGTGTAATCCTCAAGGGACTTTAACCGCCCCAGTAAGGGTACAAAAATGGGTACATCAGGGTTGTATTCTGTCCCCCTCCCTTTTTAATTTCTATACCAACCCCCTGATCGATCTTTTACAGAACCCTAATGTACATCCTCCTAATTTAGCACAACATAAAATCCCAATACTCCTATATGCCGACTCTGGTATTATCTCACAAACTCCCATAGGACTAAAGAGAGCAATTACTGCAACACTAGGATTCTGTAGACAGAATAAGTTGGTCCTTAATTTTGGCAAATCAAAAAATTTAGTTTTTGCTAAAAAACCTATTCAATACTCCTGGAGAATAGAAGGACATAATTTAGAACAGGTTAGGACATTTAAATACCTTGGGGTGGTTTTCACTCGCAAGGTACATGGAAGGCACATCTGGATTATACATTGCAATTAACCCATAGGTCCTCAAATGCCATTAAACACCTCTTTTACACAGGCAGAAGTCAGTTAGTACCTCTGCCTTAAAATTTTTCGAGGCCAAAACATTGGGGCAAATTCTATATGGGGCACAAACAGGAATCTTTGCAAAGGAAGACCCACTAGAAATCATGCAAACAAAATTCCTGTGAGCCATTTTAGCTGCATTAGGAACTTCAAACATCCAGTTAAGGATTGAGACAGGTATGCCTCAAATTCAGGTAAGAGCCTGAAAGCTGATGATTATCTATTAGCTAAAAATGCATTTCTTTCCAGAGGGACTAACCCCGCTAGTGTTGACTGATAACTTCTCCTCCCCCTGGAAACAGGTGATAGACCACAACCTGGACTCTTATGGGCTCTCCTTGGTATTCTTAATATCCCTAGGCTTTGACCAAGCTAAGCAAGTAGTTATTAATAGAATAAAAGACATGGAGTTCCACTTAGAACTAAATAGGATGCCTCTCCACAGTAGGAATAGAATTAAACAGTGTGTGTGGGAACCAGCATGATATTTTAAAGGACCTGATCTTCCAGAAACATAGAATAGCATTCTTCAGAGCCGGATTTAATATCCTTCCCTCAGCATTCCTTCAGGGCAGGTATAAGAAGAACCCAATAGAGTATGTATATGTGGTAAAGGAGAAGTTGAAGATATTACACATATTTTATTGTACTGTGAGTTATACAGAGTTTATTGGTCAAGACTTCCAGTGGTGACGTCCTTATGGAGCAGAGTGAGGGAACTGGGCTCCATTCCTGAAGCCTTAATTTTCCTGGCAGGAAGCCTCTAAAAGGCACAGTCAATCCTGGAGGGATTGATAGGAGAAAGGGGAAACTTTGAGGACCTTGGGGTGAAAGGCGATCCACCCCCCCCCCAAAGGGACAGAAGAAACCCCTTGATATCAACAGGAAAGAAATTGACCATTTTGGCTGGTTCTAAATGGTGACAGCCATGGAGCAGGAAGAGATGTAATTGTAAAAGGTGAAACAATTGTTTAACATGTAAGTGTTTAGGATAGAACTTTTGGACTTTCAAATCAATATATCTATATAGTCTATATATATATTTATACTTATTCCCCTTATTTATAAACTAACATAAATTGGTCTTAAAGTGCCAAATCTTGGGTTATTACAATTAGAATAATCACATCAACTTATGTATCTTATATATTATATTTAAACAATAATCGTATATAACATTTATATATTCTCATACTTATATATACTTATATAAATATGTAGGTCTTTGGTTATATAAATATACTTATACAAATAGATCTTAAAGTATAAGGACATTACAATTATAGCAAAATATATATGCATATATATCCATATATTAAAATCCATATTTATATTTATACTTACATATTTAAGAGTATATTGAAGGCATTATTATTATTGTTGTTGTTGTTGTTGTTGTTGTAGGAATTCCTCTTAATAAATACAGGATTTTGAAGGCTTAAATAGGAAACTTGAATAATTAAAATATTGTATGTTATTTTGGAAAAAAAAATTCGTGGAAAATGATGAGCATGACAATTATTACCAAGATAAGTAAAAAAACTGCCCCAAACCCTGCATCTACAACCTCATCGCCTGCACACCAAAGTTCAATAGAGAGCATGATGGGAACAGAGAAAGCAAGTTCAACACTGAACATTCAGAGCATGCAAGCTACATTATTAATGATACAAGATGCAATGACGAAAACACAGGAAGCAATAGCAAATATCCATGAAGAGACAAAAACAAACCATGAAGAGATCAAACACAAGGTGGGAGAAATGAAAGGAGATATCAGAAGAATAGGTAATAAAATAGGAAATATTCAGCAAACTATTATCAAAAATGAACAGAGAATAAAAACAGTAGAGACAAAAATGGAAGAAGTAGATAAAAAAATGGAAACGATGGAACAGAAATGTGTGCTTGCCAATAGAGACTTAGAGTAATTGTTTTCCTAGAGATGGAAAAAGTGTCCTCCTTAAGATTCCAGAATATTGTAAAAGATAAAGAGGAAGATCTCAGCGAGACCATGGCAGAATTATTAGCAGAGGCATTTCAGATGGACAAACAGGATATACGAGATATATAGATGAGGTGTATAGAGTCCATACAAACTACGCATGTAGACACAGGTTACCGAAAAAGAAGGCCATGTAAGGTTTACGAAAAAGGCCATAAGAGATGAAATATATAAGAAAATGAGGGAGGAATCAATAATATATAAAGGAAAGGAAATACAAACTCTGAAACAAATACTGGGGAGTGTAAGAAACAAAAGAAGTCATTACCAGTTTCTAACCTCACAATTAATTAGATACAATGTGATGTTCTGATGGCTGGTGCCAGAAGGCATTCTGATTTCCTGTCAGGAGAAAATTTTTTAAATAGATACCCTTGACAAAGCACAAGAGTTCTTTGAACATCACTTTGCAACTGAAGAAGAACAAGAGAATAGAGAAGAAACTGAGAATAGGAATCAAGAGGAATACCAAACAGAGGAGAATGAAGTGGAACAAGAAGAAAAGAGGAAAGAAGGAAAAAGAACAAATAGAAAGAGAAGGTACAAGAGGAAAAATACAGAGAGAGACAAGTAATACAAGAAAATTAAGAATAATGTATAAATAAACAAAGAAATGGTGGAGGAAATTAAAATGGCCTCAATAAACATAAATGGATCAAATTCACCAATACTCAAATACTCACAAAACTACAAAGATTGGATATGGATATTGCATGTTTTCAGGAAGTACACATCAAGAAACAGTATAGTAAATTACTAGAAAACCCAAAGACAGGAAAACTCTGCATATCATTAGCTCCAAAAAAAACAAAAACGGAATTGCAATATATATTAAGGAAAGATTAAAACTGAAAGAAATATACACAGACGAGGAGGGAAGAATCCTAATGACTGAAATAGAAACAGACCAAAACCAAATATTACTTACCACAATATACGCACCAAATAACAATCAAAGTGTTATTTATTATTTACTACAGAAAAGTACATTATAAAATAATGGAATTAGAATATGAAAATATATGTTTAAGTGGAGATTTTAATGCAATTATGAATATCAAAAAAGATTATAAAAGTAATAAGAAGAACAAGACAAAGAAAAGAACATTGCCAGACTCATTTTATGACATGATGAAAGAATTAAGTCTGCAAGAAGCATGAAGAGAAATAAATATGAAAAAGAATCAATACACATTCTATTCAAACCCACATCAATTACGGTCAAGGACTGACATGGCATGGATGACCCAAGGATTAAGAAAAGAGATTCAAGAGATTGAAATAATGATGAACACAGGGGCACACCACAATCCAATAAAAGTGATATGGAAAGGGCAGAAGAAAAAACGGAGATGGACTATGAATCAAGAAATACCGAAAGAGAAAGAATATACACAGATGACTGAAAAAAAATTGAAACTATTCTTTAAGATAAATACAAAGGAAGATACGTAGCTCCAAAATTTGTGGGATACCACAAAAGCATATATATGAGGACTTACAATAGCATACATGACAAAAAGAAATAAGAAAACAAAACAAAAACAAGTTATTTTGCAGGAAGAACTCAAAAGATAATTATTATAATAATTATTATATAATAATAATAATAATAATAATAATAATAATAATAATAATAATAATAATAATAATAATAATAATAATAATAATAATAATTTAATTTTTATACCCCCCTTCTCCCGAAGGACTCAGGGCGGTGAACAGCCAAGTAAAACAATACAATATATTACAATAAAAACTATTTAAAAAACTTATTCCATGTGGCCTAAATTTAAATATAAAATACATAATATAAAAATAAACCCCATTTAAAACGAATTAAAAACCCCTATTAAGCCAGTCCTGCTCAGAAGAAAAGGTACGTCTTCAGCTCGCGGCGAAAAGTCCAGAGGTCAGGAAGTTGTCGAAGTCCTGGGGGAAGCTCGTTCCAGAGGGTAGGTGCCCCCACCGAGAAGGCTCTCCCCCTGGGGGTCGCCAGCCGACACTGTTTGGCTGACGGCACCCTGAGGAGACCCTCTCTATGGGAGCGTACTGGTCGGTGGGAGGCATGTGGTAGCAGAAGGCGGTCCCGAAGATATCCTGGTCCTATGCCATGGAGCGCTTTAAAGGTGATAACCAACACCTTGAAGTGCACCCGGAAGACCACAGGTAGCCAGTGCAGTCTGCGCAGGATTGGTGTTATATGGGAGCCACGAGTGGCTCCCTCTATCACCCGCGCAGCTGCATTCTGGACCAACTGAAGCCTCCGGGTGCTCCCCAAGGGGAGCCCCATGTAGAGAGCATTGCAGTAGTCCAGGCGAGGGCGTGAGTGACCGTGCATAAGGCATCCCGGTCTAGAAAGGGGTGCAACTGGCGGACCAGGCGAACCTGGTAAAAAGCTCTCCTGGAGACGGTCGCCAAATGATCTTCAAAAGACAACCGTCCATCCAGGAGAACACCCAGATTGTGCACCCTCTCCATTGGGGCCAATGATTCGCCCCCAACAGTCAGCCGCGGTTGCAGCTGGCTGTACCGGGATGCCAGCATCCACAGCCACTCAGTCTTGGAGGGGTTGAGCTTGAGCCTGTTTCTCCCCATCCAGACCCGCACGGCCTCCAAACACCGAGACAACACTTCGACAGCTTCATTGGGGTGGTAAGGGGTGGAAATGTACAGCTGGGTGTCATCCGCGTACAATTGATAACTCACCCCAAAACCACTGATGACCTCACCCAGCGGCTTCATATAGATGTTGAACAGGAGAGGCGAGAGAACCGACCCCTGTGGCACCCCACAAAGGAGGCGCCTCGAGGTCGATCTCTGCCCCCCTGCCAACACCGTCTGTGATCAGTCGGAGAGATAGGATGAGAACCACCGAAACACGGTGCCTCCCACTCCTAAACTCCCCAACCGTCGCAGCAGGATACCATGGTCGATGGTATCAAAAGCCGCTGAGAGATCTAGGAGAACCAGGGCAGAGGAATAACCCCTATCCCGGGCCCTCCAGAGGTCATCCACCAATGCGACCAAAGCTGTCTCCGTGCTGTACCCGGGTCGGAAACCGGACTGGAACGGGTCTAGATAGACAGATTCATCCAGGTACTGGGGTAACTGATGTGCCACCACACTCTCAACAACCTTCGCCACAAAGCGAAGGTTGGAGACTGGACGATAGTTACCCAAAACAGCTGGCTCCAGGGAGGGCTTCTTGAGGAGGGGCCTCACCACCGCCTCTTTCAAAGCAGTGGGAACAACACCCTCCCCCAAGGAAGCATTGACAATTCCCTGGAGCCAGCCTCGTGTAACCTCCCAGGTGGCCAGCACCAATCAGGAGGGACACGGGTCCAATAAACATGTGGTGGCATTCAGCCGTCCCAACAACCTGTCCATGTCCTCGGGAGCCACAGGATCAAACTCCTCCCAGATGGTCTCAACAAGACTAGCGTCCGTCACCTCGCCCGAAACTACCCAATTTTGGTCCAGACCGTCCCGAAGCTGAGCGATTTTGTCAAACAGATACCTGATGAAATCCTCAGCACAACCCTGTAAGGGATCATCGCATCCCCCCTGGTGAAGGAGGGAGCGAGTCACCCTAAACAGGGAGGCTGGGCGGTTCTCTGCTGACACAACGAGGGTAGAAACATAGGCCCGCTTGGCCCCCCTCAATGCCACTAGATAGGTCTGGGTGAAAGACCTAACTAGTGTATGGTCAGCTTCAGAATGGCTGGACCTCCAAGCGCTCTCTAGGCGTCTTCTCCGGCGCTTCATCTCCCTCAGCTCCTCGGAGAACCAAGGAGCTGGTTGAGACCTATGCCGGGTCAGAGGCCGCAAAGGCACGACACGGTCCAAGGCTCCCGCCGCGGCCTGTTCCCAGGCCACAACAAGCTCCTCGGCCGAGCCGTGGGCCAAATCGCCAGGGAACGGCCCAAGCTCCATCAGGAACCTCTCCGGGTCCATCAGTCGCCCTTGGACAGAACCAACGCATTGGTCCCGTTTCCCTGCGGTGTTGAGCGGCGGTCCGAAAGTCCAGACGAAGGAGAGAGTGATCAGACCATGACAAAGGTTCAGTGACTAATTCTCGTACTTCCAGATCACTCAACCACTGTCCAGAGACAAAAATCAGATCCAGTGTGTTTCCCCCAACGTGGGTGGGGCCGTCAACTAATTGGGTCAGGTCCATGGCCATGAACTCCCGAACCGCCGTTGATGACATACCGGCTGATGGCAGGTTGAAGTCCCCCACGACCATAAGCCTAGGGGTATCAACCGCCATCCCAGCTATCATCTCCAGCAACTCGGGCAGGGCTGTTGTCACGCAGCAAGGAGCCAGGTAGGCGATCAACAAGCCCACCTGCACCTTACGACCCCACTTCATGTAAAGGGATTCACAACCGGCTATCTGAGGTACAGTGGCCTCCATCGGCTCTAGACTCTCTTTAATAACCACCGCCACCCCTCCACCCCTACCTTGGGCCCTCGGCTGATGAAATGCCTGGAAACCCGGTGGGCACATCTCCACCAGGGGCATCCCTTCTTCAATGCCCAACCAAGTCTCTGAAATGCCCATAAGGTCCGCAGCCCCCCCCCGTATAAGATCATAAATCAGGGGGGCTTTATTTACTACGGACCTGGCATTGCATAACATCAGCTGAAGGTCCAAGCCCTGAGGAGACTGGCCACTCGGGGAACGGGAAAAGTCTGAGGGGCCGGAGTGTGCAATCGCTTTTAAACAGCGAGTGCGCACCCCCTGAACATGATATGGCCCCCCACTTCCACCATATCTGCCTCTCCCACTTACCGTACTGATGGAACAGCCCTCTGGAATTGGAATGAGAAGCTTCCCCTTTACCTCCGGACCTGATGAAATATCACCGCGAGCAATCGCAAGAACTGGCTCCCTCCCCAACGGGTTTCCCCCGATACCCGTTTTTACCCTCCCACCCCTTAAAAATTGTTTATCTAAAAAATCCCATAGATTCTTTTTCAATGCATGCCATCTCTCTGGGTCCCAAAACCCGTCATTGAGATAGGCCCTCGATAACGTGGAGGGCCATTTCTGTGAAGCGGAGAACTAGATTTACAGAATGAGCCCCAAAACAACAAGATAAAAGAAAAAAAGAGATCTAACAAAAACAAGTTGAATCTGATTGTACAAGATAAAATAGCACAAAATGGCAAAATGGCAAAGCAAAATTTTTTCAAGCACGCAAACAAGCCGGGGTGATGATTAGCATATAAATTTAAAAAATAAAAAAAATAAAGCAGGGCTAGAAATCAGCAAAAATCATTAGTAAGGAAACAGTCCTCTTGTTTGAATTCACTCCCATCATTCCTGAAAATTATTCTTGTTGGCGGAGACTGATGGGAATTGCAATCCAAAACTTCCTGAAAATTTATAAGAGTGCCATGTATTTTGCATAAATTCACACTTAGTAGAAGAGAGAGAAAAATGGAGGTACAGGTTACATATGCCCTTCTGGAGATCTATGAAGATCTGGCTCCTCCTCCAAGCATTGGGCTTAGATGGGGGTTAAGCTGTCAGGATGTTTGGTCTGGTGCCTGGAGAAAGGATACATTTGTTTTTCAACTATGTTTTATGGATTATAGTGAGCCACCTAGAATCATTCTATGATATAAGCAGCCATATAACTCCTGCAAATCAATAAATACTTGAGGTTAAATACTCAAGTATTTATTGAGGTTATGTGCAGAAGGTTGCAACCCAACATTCCTAAATCAGCATTAGAAATTGGATCCTTAAGTCAAAGCTGTATAAAACAAGCAGACCCTATTGCTTGAACTCCATTCCATCATGCAGGAGAGGCAAAGTTGCTGGCTGAGAAGGACAGCTATAGAAATCAAATAAATAAATAAAGTCCTGTTTGAACAAAATTCCATGAGCCCAGGATCCCAATAGTTATTAAGTAAATGACCAAATATACAATAGTACTAGCAATAACATTTAGACTTATATACCGCTTTATAGCACTCTGAGAGGTTTAAGAGTCACCCTATTGTCCCCCAACAATCTGGATCCTCATTTTATCCACCTCAGAAGGATGGAAGGTTGAATCAACCTTGAACTGGTCAAAATCAAACTCTACAGTGAGCAGAGTCAGCCTGCAATGCTGCATTCTAACCGCTGTGCCCTTGTGATTCAAAATATTAAGAGAATGGAATGGAGCTCAACTTAGCAAAAGTTTAATAATAATAGATATAACATTCCACAAAATAAGATATCTAGCTCTAGAAGCACAAAGCATCTGACTCCAAGGATTGGCAATCTCTGAAAAAATTGGGGGCAGAGTACATGCATTAACTTTTAACAGCCTTTTTTCCTTCCTCTAGAGGGAACCTCTGAATCCTCAGCACTCAAGAAACTGTCAAAGGATCAGAAATGGTAAAGCTCCGAGTTATTTAAATGTTTTTGATTTCTTTGTATTACAGTTCAATATTATAAATTGAATTATGATTAATTGTAATTGATGTTGTAGGAAATCATTTTGAAAGTGTGCATCTTTTTCTCCACAATCACAACTTTATGTGAATACATATTTAATGTAATTGACTACCTCTCACCCAAATCTACTTATCCATCTGCCTACCTACCTACCTACCTTTTTTTAAAAAAAAAGATGGCAACAGATGGTGCTCTAAAGTGTTGTGCAGAGGTGGTTTTGGAATGTAGAGATTGTTATGTGGAAGTGGAGGAGTGTGTAGAGAGAAAGACAAGAGGGAGACGAGCTTGATAAGCTAACTTAGAGGCTGGAATTTGTTGAAGAAATGGAGAGGTGAAGAAATAGAAAGTCGGAGAGCTTGAAGAGTGGAGAGGTCAGAAAGGGGCAGTTGGAAGGTGAAACAGAGATGGAGCAGAGGAGATGGATGATTTACAATTTTGTGGCTTCCCTGGTTTCCCCCTGGACTCCCCCTGGATTCCCCTGAAGTTAAACCCTTGGTCCCCTTGTCATGGTCGAATAACAATCTGCTGATTGTTGAGCAGGATGACTCCTGCTCAAAGAGCAGGTGGCAGTCATGGCCAGGAGGGCCTTTAAGCAACTGCTGGTTGTGCACCAGTTAGGTTCTTTCCTGGACCAATAATCCTTACTCATAGTCACTCATGCCCTAGTCACTTCCCGTCTTGACTATTGCAATGTACTCTACATGGGGCTGCCCTTGAAGAGCATCCGGAAGTTCCAGTTGGTGCAAAATGCAATGGCCCGCATGGTTTTGTGCAGACCCTAGTGTGTATCATTTCTCCTGTGGGAGCAGCCTTGGCTGCTGATTTGCTTCTGGGTGCAATTCAAGGTGCTGGCATGCTCACAGAGAGAGCTGTGTGTGCCACCTGTGGCACACATGACATAGTTTTGCCATCATGGCCCTAGGCCTTAGGAAGATACATCAGAAGAAGGGCCTTCTCCATGGTGGCTCCCTCTCTCTGGAATATCATTCCCCAGAGATTAGAACGGCCGTCACTCTAATACTCTTCCGGAAAGCACTGAAGACCTGGTTCTGCCAGCGGGCCTGGGAAACCCAGAGTGGGATGGAGCCCATTAAATGGCTCGTGTGAGATGCTGTCACCAGGGCGGGGGTGATTTTATTTTATTATTTTAATTTCTTTGATTTTTAAAATTAGTTTTGTTTTAAATAAGATTTTATATTCTGTAAGCCACCTTGAGTCACCATGGGCAAATAGGCAGCAATATAAATTCAATTAAAATAAATAAACAAACAAACAAACAAATAAATACCTATCTATCTATCTATCTATCTATCTATCTATCTATCTATCTATCTATCTATCTATCTATCTATCTATCTATCTATCATCTCGCTTGAATCAGCAGAGCAGTTGAAAATGCAGTTTCAGCCTGAATGCTAGTTTCAATCTGATTTATATTATCCTTTCTGGAAAGAGGAACAGATTGTTTTATCCTCTCCAAAATATCCTAGAAGTAAATGTTTTTTCATCTTTCTTGATGAAAAAACTTGTTTTTTCCCTCAAAAATGAGATTTTAAAAATATTTTTAGAATTAATTCATCTGTAGAGATGTACAAAGTAGGGAAACCGGAGTTTACACGTAAAAAGCTAAGTTTCCCCTTCTTTCCTTCTGGCATGTGCTGAAAATACTTCCAGCAAATGGATGAAGTATTCCATTGTTTGGAAAAATTGCAATTCTGCAAGTTTGAAAAATAAACTGTAATCTAAACTGTGTTGCCATAGAATCACTGGTCTGATTTTAATTGAATAATTCAAGGTTTAATTATGGCTCCATTTCTTATTCTGATAAAGTTACTTTGTGAATATGATGCCTGTGATTTTTCAAAACTGAGTTGAGGGATTTGGAATGCCAGTTTCCCAATTAAAATTAATGACTGCTGGCTACTGACAGTACTTGGGATATATTTTAAAATATCAACCAGTCATTGTTATAAAAATAATTCAACCTTTTAGCCCAATATCTATGATATATTCTAGACCACTGATAGTGAACCTTTTCGGCACCAAGTGCCAAAAAGGGAGCATGCACACTCATCTGGGCCGCAACCCGGAAGAGGAGCTACCAATGGTGCATCCGCGCACCTGAAAATGAACTTCCAGTTTCTGGCTGGAAGTTCTGGCTCATTTGCCTTGGCCAGCTAGTCTTTTGGGTTTCTGGCACACATGCGCTCATGACGATCAGCTGGCTGGTGCACATGCTCATACGGGAAAATGGAAGACCAGCTCTTCCAGTTTCCAGCACTGGTGCACACAAAAAGGCCAGCTGATCGTCGTGCACGCATACACACCAGAAACCCAGAAGAGGAACGGGAGATGCCGCGCGTGCCAGGCAACATGGCTCCACTTCGGGCACGCGTGCCATAGGTTCACCATCATGGTTCTAGACCAATGTTCCCAATCTGCTGGAAGGAGAGAGGTGGGCTCCGCTGGTGCAAGTTGAGCTCTGCGCACTTGTGTGACCCAGTTCTGGAGAGTCCACATCCCAGTAGTGGACTGTGACCCAGAGGTTGGGGACTCCTGATCTAGACTAGACAGTCCCTGAATTAAATTGCCCTGATAAAATGCTTTGTTTTTCAATGGTCATATTTTACATGTGACCATAATAAGCTTTATCCTTAAAAGACAATTGCATCAATGCCAAGCCCCACAAAATTCATTGGCAATAGGGCCAATATCTTCCTGTAACAGCTAGGTAAGTGCACACAGAAAAAGTATGTAGGTAGGATTTTCTAAGCTAAATAGAAATATTCTTGCAGAGGAATGACTGAAGATTCTATCTCACAGCAGAGAACCAAGGAAATGATATGTTCCTATTAATGACTCAGAGACTCTTATTTATTTGTGATATTGTATTCAAAATAGCACTGTGGCTTCTATTTTTCTAGTTAATTTCACCAAGGAGACATCCCTTATAATGAAACGAGTCAATGTGCCTGAACTTGATGCCCTGTTCAATAGCATTGCCGAGACCTTCAATAAGCAGCAAGATCATTGCTTGTCTCTCCGAGAAGCTACACAGACCTTAAGGAACTCCTATGACTGTTCACCCGTAAGCAGCCTTTCTGTTTGCATGGAGAAGATCTTGCAGGAACATAGTAAGTTGGTGGGCAATTAATGCTGGAGAACAGTTTGAATCAAAGGAGAAAATGTTGGTGAACAGTGTTGGAAGAAATATCCTTCTGGGTACAGTTCCAAGTGGGGGAAACAACACTGGATTCATGGAAGTTGCTTGGAAAGAAGGTTTATTGACGAACAGGATCACATGCCTTGGAGAGCTTGAGCGAAAAAAGGGAAGAGATGCTGAGTGCCTGGGTTTTATACCCTCTGTTGGGCTTTGAATTTGAGCTCGTGTTCTGATTGGTTGTCAGACTCCCATGGGGCCATGCAGAGGTAACTTTGTAGGTTGTCTTTTGAGTCCCAGGCTTGGTTGACTCTTACTGGGTGATGATGTAATGAAAGGGCTTTGGGCAATTTCTACTATGGTACTGCCTGAAGAAGGTAAATCTTTGTTATGTAGAATAGACAGGCCCAGGCCTTAATGGCCCATTAACAAAGGCGGGGGGGGGGGGGAGAGACTGAGTTTCTGCCTCCCTTTTAGGAGAAATATTCTGCCCTTTTAATATTTCCTAACATATGTCATTTTCTAGGAGAGGGGTGGGTGCTAACTTCCTACAACAGGGTGGCCAGCAAGAATATACTTTCACCTCTTGTTCTTGTGTTGCTTAGTGACACTAATTATAATTCATAGGATTGGAACAGGGACTGACCCAATCTAGGTTCACATTATCTCATAATACTCCATCATAATCTTCAATATTTCATATTTTTCATATATTCAAAACAGAATCAGGCCACACAAACGGAAGACCAAAACTACAGAGAAAAATCTTTTTTTTTTTGTTTAAATTTATATCCCGCCCTTCTCCGAAGACTCAGGGCGGCTTACAGTGTATAAGGCAATAGTCTCATTCTATTTGTATATTTTTTACAAAGTCAACTTATTTTTGTCCTCTATGACTGGAGTGAATCCACAGCCTAGTAGTATTTGTACTGCTTCCTGTATAAATGAATCCTTCATATTTACGGGGCAGAAAACATACGCATTATCTTGGAAATTGCTCCTATGAGAACAAATCAAATCAAATATATTTATGACACTATTTGAGAATAAAAGCATTTCTGATAATACATGATCTGACATACCGCTGGGCACTGTGATAGTGGTGATAGTTGATAAGGATATGTGGATTTGGAAAAATCCACTTCATTCTTATACTGTCCGCTTAAATAGAGCAGTGTTTTGCACCATGGAACAGTTTTTAGCTTTTTAAAAGAAATCATTTCTTATTAAAGAAACATCTACCACACAAATGTAAGGAATTGCACTTGTGAGGTGATACTTATGAGGTGGCCAAAAATCTTCCTTCTTGTTCAAGTGTTAATAATATGGTCCTCCTTCCAAGACATTTTCCCTTCACCAAGGCTTACTGGAATGCTCAGATTGTAAATCAATGACTCAACTGTTACCATCAGACATATTCAGAATGCAGCACAAAAATAGCACTGAAACTGATAATCTAATGGATAGCCATGATTTCCTACGGAATTGCACAACTAAAATCCGATGTTGTGCATGAGACAACCACAGAAATTCCAACTGTGGTTACCAAGCTGTAATATTTGAAAGTCATAGCAGAAAAATTATAAAATACCTGACTGGGAAAAAAATCCTATTGATTTACACACTGTCCAGAATTAGTTTAATTGTAGTGGTATAAAAATATTGTAAGATAAGTAGATAAGTAAATCACTGTAGTTAATTTGAATGAAATTTAAATGACTTGGCCCCTCTTGGTATTTTTGGAGGCATGCCCCTTTTATTCAACTTGACCCTCAGGTAAGAAAACAATGCTTTGTGTTATTGACAGCTCAATCCTAAAACTTTCATTCATCCAATGAGGTTTTTGGAAAGAAAAATAGCAAAATATCATGCTCTTGTTATTGCTCCTAGACAGATTGTTCGGCGCTATTATTCTAGACTGATTAATTACATGGTTCAAAATCCAAGATTCAGATTCTTTTTGCAGGAGAAAATTGTTTACATTGATCAATTCAGCTTGATTTTCTGCCTCAATAAATTACCAAGATGCTAAGGATTTTAGATTTCCGTTTCCTGGATGAATATTCTACTGCTTGGATTGCATGTCAAGTGAAATTATTCTTTAGATTTACCTTCCTGTATATTATCCCTTCATGTGCCTTTAAAGCTAATCTTTCCTTTGTAATGCCTGCCTTCCGAAAAGAATGCCAAGAAGAAGAATTGTTCAGTGTTTGTGAAATCTATGATAAGAAAGACAAGAAATGAATTCAGAATTTACTTATAGGGAGACTTATCAAGTATTTTATGCTGGATGAGTAGCAAGAAAAAAAAACCCCGAGGGATTACCTGTAAAATCTGTAAGAATGGTTTCACAGAAGAGCACAACCTCTAGTTCTATGCCAAGGATTACAAGCAAATGGCCTGGCTAATCTTGGCTTAATATTACCAAATTACCATTACATCTCTCACACACACCTATAAATGTATGTATTCACCTATGTCCCTGACAAATAAAGTAGAAATAATTAGATTTCATGGCATTGTAATATCTTTGACAGTTGGCTGCTATTTGAAGCTTTCTTAAGATTCCAACAATTGATCCTAATCACTAATTTGAGATTAACATCTCTTTGTTTTTCAGGTGCTTACAATGTCCAGGTGTGTATGGAAGGATACAGGTTTTGGCTAGATGTGGGAGTGGAGGAAGTCCCTCAGAAACTGAAGCAGACTCAGCAGCAGGTGGAGAAATTGAATTTTGCCACCAAAGGAATAGTTAGTAAAACAATAGAGGAGATGATTTACTCAGTTCATCAGTGCCAGGACAGTTTGATGGAGAAAGTGAAAGACTCATCACCTGAGTACCTAGACTGGATACGTCTAGAAAGCAACCTAAAAGAAAATATTGAGAAGATAAATCAAGCACAGAAGTATTCAATGGAGTATAGAGAAGAAGCCGATTATGTGCTGTTGAATATGGCAAAATCAGCAAACGTGACACTGTAAAGCAGTGGTTCCCAATCTTTTTTTTGGCCATGCCCCATAGAATTCCGGGACACAGAATTCTTACTATTCAAAAGAGAACTTCTAGTCATGCAGAAGAAGCCTAAAAGACCATTAAATTGGTTTAAACAAGGTTCCAAAGAACATGGCATCCATGAAAGAAAAAAAATAAAAGAACAAAAGACAATAGAAATACTGAGGAACTTAAAAAATAATAGTATGAAGGAATACGAAAAAACAGCAAATAAAGTTTCAGAACTTATCATAGAGAACTGAAATGCATAAATATAATTTTAATGAAAGCTTTTTCTGTAATATTTCAATCATATTAATTACTATACATATTAAAATAAAGGTACCTAACAAATTCAAAATACAATTTGAGCTCACCTCAAGATCATATTTACAATGCAATCCTATGCATGTCTACTCTGAAGTAAGTACCATTGTCTTCAATGGAGCTTACTCCCAGGAAAATGTTGTAGGAGTGCAGCTTTAGTCTACTTAAGTTAGTGAGATACTTGTGCCTGCTGCAGAGAGATTTTATGTTAGGCTCCAATTTCGTCAGCTTCATTTTCAAGTCTCATCCAGTGATATCCAGTCGATTTTTTTTCTTCAGTAGCAAATCATTCACAGCACTAAAGCCACATTCAGCTAAATATGAAGATGGGAATGGTAACAGCAGTTTTCTTGCAAAGCAGGTTGAATTTGGGTATTTAGGTTCTGTCTCATCACAAAGCCATGCCTTTTATGCATACGGTTTCTGACTAAAAGAAATAAATGTGAGAAAAACTTATGTAATGATGCAAATTATTAAAAGAAATAGCTATTAAAAGAAGATGGAGCAGAAAGAGGGAAATTTAAAAAAAAATTCTTAGCTTAATCTATGAATAGATTAAGCCCACTGCAACTACATCGCCAAAAAGGCTTTAAGAGTTGTAAACTTAATCTTGCGTAGCTTCTTCTCCAGAAAGATTACACTACTAACCAGAGCATACAAAACATTTGCTAGACCAATTCTCGAATACAGCTCGCCTGCCTGGAACCCACACTTCATTTCGGACATTAATAAAATTGAGCGCGTCCAAAAATATTTTACAAGAAGAGTTCTCCACTCCTCTGATCACAACAAAATACCTTATGCCACCAGACTTGAAATCCTGGGTTTAGAAAATTTAGAATTCCGCCGCCTTTGGCATGACCTGATTATAACTCATAAAATCATCTGCTACAATGTCCTTCCTGTCGAAGACTACTTCAGCTTCAATCACAACAATACATGAGCACACAATAGATTTAAGCTTAATGTGAACCGCTCCAATCTTGATTGTAGAAAATATGACTTCAGTAACAGAGTTGTTAATGCCTGGAATGCACTACCTGACTCTGTGATCTCTTCCCAAAATCCCCAAAGCTTTAACCAAAGACTATCTACCATTGACCTCACCCCATTCCTAAGAGGTCTGTAAGGGGTGTGCATAAGAGCACCAGCGTGCCCACCGTTCCTGTCCTAATGTTCCCTTTGATTTTATCCAATTCGTATGGTTATTTCATGCTTATATCTACCGTTGTATTTGACAAATAAATAAATTAAAAAATAAAATAAAATAAATAAATAAATAAAAATAATAAGATAGTCATGAACGAAAGGGGGGATGTAACCTATGACCCCCCTACTCGCCCACTTGGTTTGAACCTGCAGCTTAGTGGGGAAATGCTTTGGTAGTTCAGTAGGTAGAAGTGAATCACGCAAACCTGGCAAAGCCTATGCATGTGTGGCCCAGCCCCAGATTGCTCTAAGAAAAGTCTTGTAAAACAAGGCCTGGGAAAACACAGACTAAAAATAACTATAAATCTAACAATTTCTTACTTAAACTTGGGTCCTGGTTCTGTATTCTCACTGCTGGGCTTCCCCCAGCAGCCACCGACTCTGTCTCCCCACAGAGCAGCTCTCCCTGCAACCACCCAGCAGCAAAGGCCACAGGAAAGGGAGAGAGAAATGCTGCCAGTCCCATGATCTTTGGTGGGAACATATCTGATTGACTGGCAGTTGCTCCCTCCTCCCCACCCCAGCTGGGATATCCTTTTCAGACCAGGCCATAGGAAATGCACTTTAACAAAGACAACAATAGGTAAATGAAACACAGCTATTTCATCACAAACATATAAGAACAATTAGCGGGCTTTCAAAAATTCAGTTAATAGCTCATATTCGAATTGCCCCCATTAAAAATCAAATTGCCCCCTGTGGGGCATGGGCCCCACGTTGGAAACCACTGCTGTAAAGAGAACGAGTAAGTTGCATTCTGTTTTTCTTATCTGAAAGCTTCATCAAGTTGCAACGGAAAACCACATGGCTACATGAGCTATTTTAAATTTAGGTGTTAGAATATGCCCAGAAATGTCTTATAGAAATGCCATATGCCCATGGTCTCCAGAAAAATCTTAATGTTTTCTGAACATAAATCTTAAATATTCAGTAAGTGGCAAAAATTAACTAGCAAATTGGTTTTGGGTAGAGGTTGGCCCCAATGGAGAGGGTCCGCAACTTAGGCGTTCTCCTGGATGGACGGTTGTCCTTTGAAGAACATCTGGCAACCATCTCCAGGAGAGCTTTTTATCAGGTACGCCTGATCCGCCAGTTGCGCCCCTTTCTAGACCAGGATTCCTTATGCACGGTCACTCATGCCCTCATCATTTCCCGCCTGGACTACTGCAATGCTCTCTACATGGGGCTCCCGGAGGCTCCAGCTGGTCCAGAATGCAGCTGCGTGGGTGATAGAGGGAGCTACCCGTGGCTCCCATATAATACCTCTCCTGCGCAAGCTGCACTGGCTGCCTGTGGTCTTCCGGGTGCAATTCAAGGTGTTGGTTACCACCTTTAAAGCGCTCCATGGCTCAGGACCGGGTTATTTACGGGACTGCCTGCTGCCACCGTGTGCCTCCCATCGACCTGTGCGTTCCCATAGGGAGGGCCTCCTCAGGGTACCATTGGCCAAACAATGTTGGCTGGCGACCCCCAGGGAGAGAGCCTTCTCTGTGGGGGCACCTACCCTCTGGAATGAGCTTCCACCAGGAGTTCGACAGTTTCCTGACCTCCGGACCTTTCGCCGTGAGCTGAAGACGTACTCATTCTTCTGTGCAGGGCTGGCATAAAACTATTAGTAATTTTAATTGGGTTTTTTTATGGTTTTAGTGTGTATTTTAACTAATGGGCCAAATTGAATAGGTTTTTTAATGGGTTTTTTAACTGTATATTGTATGTCTTATTGTGTTTTTACTTGGCTGGAAACTGCCCTGAGTCCTGTGGGAGAAGGGCGGTATAGAAATTAAATTCTTCTTCTTCTTCTTCTTCTTCTTCTTCTTCTTCTTCTTCTTCTTCTTCTTCTTCTTCTTCTTCTTCTTCTTCTTCTTCTTCTTCTTCTTCTTCTTCTTCTTCTTCTTCTTCTTCTTCTTCTTCCATCTGTCTTTAGCAAAAGATAAGGCACCTTAAATATTGTCATTCCAAAGATAGTTCTACTTGGAAAAAGGGAGAATAAATAAAAATGGATCTGGTTCATAAAGGCTTCTGGAATTAGGGAATTTCTAGAATATACAGAGGCTTTCACATCACAAAGTTTCTAATTTATTCAAGGCATAAAGCACTTCACACCTGTTTTTAGCTTAAGGGGAACATCTTCTCTGGAATTATAGACCAATTTCTTTATTGAACAATGATTATAAAGTGATTTCATCAGTTCTGGCAGAAAATGCAAAATGTTCTTAGAGGAGTTCATTCATAAAGATCAATGTTAATTTTCTATTTCAAAGATAATTTTTTTAAAATGTCAGAACTGTGCTGGATGTAACAAAGTGACTTCCAACAATGTAACGGAAAACAAGCTGCACTGATATTCTTAGGCTAAGAAAGCCTTTGATAATTTGTACTGGCCCTTTTTGTTTAAAGTTTTGGAAGATGTATAATTTGGTAAGAACTTTATTCAAGGAACCAAGTTGACATATACATCTCAAAAGACTTGAATTATAGTTAATGGTGATTTGATTTTTAAAAATGGCCATTTTTGGTGTAAATTTTATATACAGTTGAATCAATAGGAATGTATGGTACATGGAAGAAAGGATTGAAATTTGCATTGAATTATAAACTTAAAAGAGAATTTTTGTAAAATGATATATTGCCGGTAGTTGATAAACTGTCAAAAACATACATTTTCAAATATTTGTTGGAAATGTAATCAAACTGAGAGCATTTTTTTTCTTCTTTGGTGGACATGCACAAAAGTTAGAAACTATTGGGATCAAGTATGCATTCTGATTCAGAAGATTTTAAAAGTGAATGTACAACTGAAACCAGAGATCTTTCTTTTGGATTTAATGAACAAATAAGTGGAAACATCTTATGGAACTTTGCTTTTATATATGAAAAGAGCAACAAAACATTTATATGCACAAAGATGGAAGGATTTAGAATTACCTATAATGGAAGAATGGATGGTGAAGCAAATGGATTTTTTTTTTTGTACCTTAATGCAGAAAACTTGGAAGACCAATGTGATTCATATTTTTTTTTACATATTTGCACTTGGTGTTGCATAGGATTTTATTAATTCAGGATCAGTATTGGAAATTAAATCTTATTCAGATGTAATATAATCCAACTACAATGAGTGTTGATATTTTATCTTGTTCTAAAATAATAGCCCGTTTGTTGATGCCTTTTTATTTTACCAATAAAAAAGTATTTTATTCTGCTTTATTCTGAAAATTCTGAAAATATCTTAATGCTGTATCAGTCATTTGTTTAAGACGAGCTGTTTTAAGAATTTTGAAAGGCACCACAATATTTTTCTAGAACTCTAGAGAAATTGTATGTATTTTTTAAAATTATGCAATCTAAATTGAAAATAAATTTTGGAAAAATCTTAAAAGAAAAAGATAATTAGATGAAGTTAGTGCTGAAAAAAATGGCTAAAGTTTGAATGAAAGAAAATATCAAATATATACCACAAAAGAATCTTTATATAATGAGCCGGAAAATATGTTATACCGAGCACTTAGATGATATATATCAAGTGCTACTGAATTCATGTAATTTGCTTAGTAGAATACTTTATACTTTATAAACTAATATTATCAGATAACCCGTTATATAATAAGATAACTTATTATTGCCTATATTATATGCAACAGTCATGTAAGAGCATGGATAAACCTGGTATATATCTGCAGACATTAAATGTGAATAGTTATTTTTTTCTCTTAAACCACACAGCAAGCAACGTAGCAGTACTTGTACATGAAAATAATACCTTTAATGGAATACTTATGAGGTATTAGTTTTCTATGTCTGAGAATTTTCACATCGTCAAAGAAGTCTATAATTACCCACAGGCATGCCACAAACCTCATAATCATTATGTATTTGACTCAGTCCAATGCATCCAGACATTTCTTAATGTACAGAACATACGTTATGGAATCACTAAGACACCATTCTGGTTTTCTTTCAGGAATAAATACTTTCATACTACAGGAAGTGCATAGGTCTTTGCTTCTTCAGTCCGTCTGTCTCTTTGTGCTTAAAGTACCAGCATGTCTGTTGAATGCAATTTTTCAAAGTGCATCTCGCTACGTATTCTTTACCTTCTCCATGTTTCTCTATACCAGATCTTTTGCCTAGCTATTATTAAAAAATAACTCAAGATGGCAAACATATCTAATACTCCTTCCTCCTATTTTCTCCACCACCACCACCACAACCCTGCAAGGTTGGTTAGGCTGAGTGACTGGCCCAAAGTCACCCAGCTGGCTTTCACGGTTAAGGCAAGGAGGGAAATAAACATGACACATTTCCTGCAGCTCATTAAAGCACTTACTTATTGCACGAATCAAGAAGAGAGCCGTGAAAATATTTGCAGATCCCTCGCATCCTGGACATAAACTGTTTCAACTCCTACCCTCAAAACGATGCTATAGAGCACTGCACACCAGAACAACTAGACACAAGAACAGTTTTTTCCCGAAGGCCATCACTCTGCTAAACAAATAATTCCCTCAACACTGTCAAACTATTTACTAAATCTGCACTACTATTAATCTTCTCATAGTTCCCATCACCAATCTCTTTCCACTTATGACTGTATGACTATAACTTGTTGCTGGCAATCCTTATGATTTATATTGATATATTGACCATCAATTGTGTTGTAAATGTTGTACCTTGATGAACGTATCTTTTCTTTTATGTACACTGAGAGCATATGCACCAAGACAAATTCCTTGTGTGTCCAATCACACTTGGCCAATAAAAAATTCTATTCTATTCTATTCTATTCTAAACTAATTTATATAGTCACCCATCTCACAAACAAGTGACTCTGGGAAGCATACAGCAGAGCGCTCCTCTCTGTCCCTGGATTTGTTAGGCAAAAACAAAGGGGAAAAAATAAGCAAACCAAAACAACTCTTTTCTCCTTGACCTCTTCCGTTGAACTTCCCCATTGCATCTCTGCTTGCTCAGTCCTTTTGCTTGCTCAGTTAGTTGGGTGATTAGCCTCTTTCAGACAATTTGGTTATTTCAAAGCCAGAAGGCCTTCAACTTGCTCCCTTCTGCTTTCATACCATAGAGAAGAGAAGTATTTTTATATAATGTCTCTCTATCCAAAAGCTTACAAGCCAGCAGATTATTACTTGGCAAGTCACTGAGCCAAAGCCTGTAAACCAAACAGTCTGGACGGATTCCCCCTGCATACCGCCAAAAAGCAAGAAGCAAATGATGCAAGCCCGCCCCTTTGTTGTGACTGATGTTAAACATTTCCTTTTCTGGAAGATGTACGAGACTGGGGAAACAATGAAAGAGGAAACCTGTGAGAATACGTTCCATATATTCCAGCTTGATTTAGAAAAGCTTTTCTTAGTGTTGTACCCCTGCCAATGCCATTTTACAGACTTCCATTTAACAGTTGTATAGCAGATATTAATCAACTAATTTCAACTTCAACTTGTTTCAATTTGAAGAAAATATTTAGCAAGGGATGTGGGTTAAGTATCTAGCTGTCTTGGGTTGATCTCAAGGAATTAAACTGGATTGGACCTAGTTAAGAGAATACCAGCAAATCCTACTGCTGAAGGTAGGGCTAAGGAATAAAAGCAGAACAAAACAAAAATCCCAAAAGAAATTAAAATTATTTCAATGTGTTTACAAAGAGAATTTACGTGGATGTGTCAATGAGGTTGTCTGAAATTGAACTCACTCAAAGCTTTATGATTAATTTAAGCCATATTTCCCATTCACTCTCCACCACTTTATTGTATTTACTTGGTACCCTCTGTTCAGAAAGAGTCTTTCTGCTCTGTCAGATCTGAAGGCCTTTTAATTTAGTCAGGAACAACTGGGTATGGTTGGATGCAGGAACTATGTATAGCAAAGGTGGGTTTCAGCAGGTTCTGATCAGTTCTGGAGAATCGGTAGCGGAAGTTTTGAGTAGTTTGGGAAACCCATAGTAAAAATTCTGACTGGCCCCGCTCCCTTCTATTCTCTACCTCCCTAGTCCCAGCTGATTGGGAGGAAATGGGGATTTTGCAGTAATCTTCCCTTGGATTGGGGAGGGAATGGAGATTTTACAGTATCCTTCCCCACCACACCAAACCACACCCACCAAGCCATGCCATGGCCACCAAGCCACACCCAGTAGTAAAAAATTTTGAAACCCACCACTGATGTATAGCTATTACTTGCCTTTAAAAAGGAAGAAAAATCTAATTACAAATTACTAGGAAATACAAGGCCATTTAGCTGACACTTCAGGTTGCATGGCCCTTCTTTAAACTTCATATGTGGAGTGATAATTCTGCAATAGAGATGTTACCGCATAGTTTAAGTAATTGAAAGATTGATCCCCCTTGCCCATCTGAGAGCATTTTGAGTACACATAGGCTTGGTCACCTCTTTCAAGATTCTGTCCCTCAAAATTACTGGATTACCCAGTTTTGTTCCAATAATTAGTTAGCCCTATTGCTGCACAGGAAACAAAGTACTGTCTTCAATGATATAAAGTGAGACGCCAGAGATGAGTGAATAATTGTTTTATTACAAGCCATACAAGCAAAGTTATGATGGGAGCTGCACGGGTTGTTTTTCAAGGACTGGACACAGCACAGCATAGCAAAAGTATACACAATTCTTTATTGCAACACAAACCTTTCCCAGCAACAGGCTATTGCTTTGGATCAACTCTGCCTTTCTAGGACTCTCAGGGTGATAGTGCCAGATAAATATGTCTTTCATATTCAGTCCTTTATATGCCGTTCAAGTAAAAGTCTGCAAGTAGCATTACAACCTTTGCCTTTTCCCAAAGGTTCTTTCACTAGTTGGGTTGAGGTGCAGTTTGAGTGTGGTTGCTTCTTTTCTACTTGTTGCAAAGCTCCAAGGCAGGACTCTCATCAAGATATGCAGCGTTTTCTACCTGCAGAACGATGCTATAGAGCACTGCACATCAGAACAACTAGACACAAGAACAGTTTTTCCCCCAACACCATCACTCTGCTAAACAAATAATTCCCTCAACACTGTCAAACTATTTACTAAATCTGCACTACTATTAATCTTCTCATTGTTCCCATCACCCATCTCATTCCACTTATAACTGTAACTTTGTTGCTTGTATCCTTACAATTTATACTGATATTAATTGTTTCCTGATTGCTTATTTGTAGCCTATGACTATCATTAAGTGTTGTATCATTGAGTATTAAATTTGCACCCTACGACTATCATTAAGTGTTATAAATGTTGTACCTTGATGAAGGTATCTTTTCTTTTATGTACACTGAGAGCATATGCACCAAGACAAATTCCTTGTGTGTCCAGTCACACTTGGCCAATAAAATTCTATTCTTTCCATAGTTTGTGGTCCTGATAACTGAATAAAAGTCTTCTTGCCTGCTTGTAATAATTGCCAATCTCCAGATGTCACTGCTTCCCTGTCTTTAGACCATTTGCTCATCACCTTGCCTGCAACACACACACCTCCTCACTCTGTCTTAGCATTTGCTTTTGTAAGTTAAGGGTCCCGGGATGGGGCGGGACCATTTTTGGACCATTCATTTGTCCTTAAAATCACCAGATGTGATTCAATCATCACAGACATACCGGCTTGGATGCTTGTGAGTGAAATGAATGTATGAAGGCATGAGGGAAGTTGGGTGGGAAACGCTTCTGCCTTATTGCAGCTGCTTTTTTAAACCACAGACAGTAACCCCCATTTTACTCCCTTACAGAAGGATGAAATAATGGCTTTGACCATAAAAAAAAATGCTGCTACCAGAAGACACCTCATAGGTCATAGAACACACGTTTTTAATATTAAAACTATATGAGTAACAAAACAATACTATACATATGGTGAGGCATCACCATAACAACTTGAATGCTATACCTAGAACCTGTTAAGAATTACCACTACATATTATTATCAGCATTTTTATAAGTACCTATAAAAATAAATCATGGATGCTTTATGAAAAATGGTGATAATCCTAACCTGGCCCAGGCCATTTCTTTCTCAACAATAAAATCTCATATCCCAAGATGCAAAAACACCCAAAATAACTCTTCTTAATTTCATACGAATAGCAATAAAGACAGGAGTCTAGTAAGATAAGATTCTGGTCGCTTTTTTTTTTTTTTACTACTCCTGCTTCTCCCAAATGACCGAGAAGCAATAATAACAAGGTTTTTCAAGAAATGCAAAAGCAGAAAAGGATCCCTAGTTAAGTAATATATTTCAGGCCTGCGAATGGTGCACGGTGTAAGTTACTTTTGCCACTGCTGATTGTTTATTATGTTTGTCTGGTTGCCTGGGGAACTAGCTCACACCGTTTCATTCATTTTATAATGTTCCTGTAAATGTTAGGTAGGGCTGGGATTTATTATGCACTGTCAACACCTCAAATGGAACGCGCCACTGAGCTCCACTTACTTGGCAAGCTGCCGTTGCTTGGTCCTCTTTTTATTCTCAACAATTTTAAAGTTAAAAAAATTAGCTTTAGGCATCCAGACTTCTACTACGCATGCAATTCAGGGTACGCTTCTGCTTGCATGCATACAGATTTCCAACAATAAGTATTGGTGGTGAGATTCTCAGGGGAGCCATTTGTCAGGCGAGAACTGAGGCTGAAGTGGTCAAGTGAGCAAGCCCAGGGAATGGAATCTGTGACTGACTTGAGACTTGTTAGAAGTAACGTTTTAGGGGAAAGAAGTAGGAACATGTTTACTGAGGGTGTTCCTCATCCTAACACAGTATGACCCCATCGCCATCCACTCAACAACTTCTGTTGATTCAGAAGAAGATGATAAATTAGTATGACCAGTATACTTTGTTTTTATTTTCCTTCTTCATTCCCGTACAAGATTGGCTTTATGTGGTTGGTATCAGATACAACAGGCTTCTTTGGGAAGATGTATTATCGTCCACCAGCAGCCTGCGGAGCTGGCAGTGGAGTCGGACAGGGAGGAGGCTGGGGAGGACAATGGGTCAGTCCTGGAGTCAGGGGAAGGCCTGGATGAGGGCTCTGCATCAGAGGCAGAGATGGGGCCAGGGCCATCTGGGAGTGATGTGCAGACTCCAGAGCCTCCAGAGGCGGACAGCAGAAAGGCAGAGGAACAGGAGGAGCCTGTTCCTAGCGCACGCATGCGAAGAGCTGCCAGAAGGTAACACCAGCTAAAGAAAAAAGGACGACTCGGGAGTTAGGCCAGGAGATGATTGCCCCCTCCCCTAACGCTTAAAAGAGCCACAATGGCTCTTGGGTTCTTTGTAGGAAAGCAACGTTGCTACAATTGTTTCTTGTTGGCGTCTCTTGTTTCTGAACTTCGTGGGGTTTTTGCCAAGAAAAGCCTTTGGCAGGGTGCCAAAGAAGACAAAGATTTGTGATAAGGCTGAAGGACTTTTTTTGAAGGACTTCGTTTTGGAATTAATTTGGACTAAGATGAGAATGAAGTAATTCTCAGCTGTTCTAATAAAATATGTTTGTTTAGGACTGATTATGTCTGGTAATAACTACTTGGGCCTAGGTCACAACAAGATGGGACAACTGACCTGGGATAAATATAGAAATGGCATTAAAAAGACTTCAGAGAACCTTTCCCCACTGCTTAGTTGAACTGATATCCATCCATTCTTGAGTGGGTTAAAAAACATCTAGCATGAAGTCCACTGTCCTCATTGCCAATCTCCATCCTATATTATCTATTCCAAGACACTTCAGTCACTTGATTTCTTCCAAAGTAATAGGTGACGCAGTGGCTCAGGGGCTAGGACGTTGAGCTTGTCGATCGAATCGTCGGCAGCTCAGCGGTTTGAATCCCTAGTGCTGCCGTGTAATGGAATGAGTTCCCGTTACTTGTCCCAGCTTCTGCCAATCTAGCAGTTTCGAAAGCACGTAAAAATGCAAGTAGAAAAAATAGGGACCATCTTTGGTGTGAAGGTAACAGTGTTCCGTGCGCCTTTGGCATTGAGTCATGCTGGCCACATGACCATGGAGACGTCTTCGGACAGCGCTGGCTCTTTGGCTTTGAAACGGAGGTGAGCACCGCCCCCTAGAGTCGGCAACAACTAGCACATATGTGCGAGGGGAATCTTTACCTTTACTTTAATGGGTGATAGTGTGCTTAAGTCAGCCATTGAACAATGTGGGAATAAAAGAAAAGAGACCGCTTACTGGATTGTGGTCCATAACACTCTATGGATTGGCTGGTGCTGCTAAAGATAATTTATGGTTGTTATGTAAAAAATGAGATTATGGCAATGTCATGGAGTAGAGAAGAAACTACCAGGGCATGTTTGTAGCATAGTTACAACTTATATTGTATAAGAAAAAAACCTGGATCTTTGTCATAATCAATTCACAAAGAATTTTGGTAAGGAGCAGACACCTTCACCATATTAAGCACCATTCAACTCTTGGCAGTTAAGAATTCCTAGGAACATCAAAAACATCGTTTATCTCTTTATAGTAATAACTACTTTATTTATTTATTTATTTAGGGACACGGTGGCTCAGGGGCTAGGACGTTGAGCTTGTTGATCGAAAGTTTGGCAGCTCAGCGGTTCGAATCCCTAGTGCTGCCGTGTAACGGGGTGAGCTCCTGTTACTTGTCCCAGCTTCTGCCAACCTAGCAGTTTTGAAAGCATGTAAAAATGCAAGTAGAAAAAATAGGGACCACCTTTGGTGGGAAGGTAACAGCGTTCCATGCGCTTTTGGCATTGAGTCATGCTGGCCACATGACCACGGAGATGTCTTCGGACAACGCTGGCTCTTCGGCTTTGAAACTGAGATGAGCACCGCCCCCTAGAATCGGCAACGATTAGCACGTATGTGTGAGGGGAACCTTTACCTTTTACTTTAAATTATCAAGAAATATTATTCGGTGTTTTATTTGATGTTTCTTTGCTTGTTTCATGTTATTTCTGATGTGGAACATACCAGTTCCATCTCTTATCTGGAAAGGTTTTTTTGTTTTTTTTAAAAAATATTCTCATTAAAAGCTAGTTTTGTTTGTAGATCTCTTCTTACCCCGATTCATAGGAATCAGTGCAATGTAGTAGTAACTCCTTATATAGTTGAAGAAACAGACGAGAACCTTTAATTGCTGTTATAATCCTATACAATACCTGTTTTAGACATTAGTCTGGGTAATTGTAAACATATAGATATATAACTCTCAAAGATCTACGGATAGAATGAAATAACTCTCAAAGATCTACGGAGAGAATGAAATAATACTAGTCTTTATTAGTCTAGATTTCAGAATTGTACAGCAACCATAAGGATTAAACTGAGTCAGCAAAATCACAGCCATTTCCTTTTAATTACTTCTACACTTGCCTCCATGTCTAATTTGAACACTGCCTCTAGCAGCTTGTCAGGCCTCCCAGCACTAATTTATTTTGTCTTGCTTAATCAGATCCACCAGAAGCTGAGCCCAGGTTATGCTGACTGCTTTCTAAAGCAAAGTCCTGGCGCTGGGTGAGGGAATGGAAAGAAAACACACATTGGCTTGCAGTAGAGGAGAGAAGGAAGACTCACCAAAGCACTTGTTGGCCAAGATCTGATTAAAACTGCAAGAAGCAAGGTTCTGTGCTGAAAGGTGAGATTCCACAATATATTATATAAATGCATAGCTTTATGGTCCTCCAAATGCATTTCAGGAGAGACCTCAAATGACTTTGTAAAGTCTTGGTATACGATATGCACAAAGCATTAAAAAAAAAAGCAAACTTCTTGGCTTGCATTCGGGTTTTTTTTTTAAACGTTAAGTTTCATTTTTCTTTCTTTTCGTGCGAGTTGTCAAGATAAGATTTAATGTAAAAATAATGAATCATTCTTCATGTCTGAAGGACAAAAAATAAGGAGGTAAGATAAATCAAGGAATGGGACTCAAAAAAACAAATTTGTTACTGCACATTTAATCTAAGCGGCGTTCTGTTATTTTTGGTCCATAACTTGTATTTATTAATATAATTGGAAAGTGAAGGAAAGGAAACAAAAGGAGGTGTATCCATCTTGCTTATTACTAAAAAAAAAGAAGTACATTTTAGCTAAAGCAGCACAAATTCTGACACGGATACTTAATCTCACTCTTTTGTACCTAAGTCCTTCTAGTGGCCTATCCCCAAGTCTCACACCGGCTGTTGAATTGTGCCAAGTTAGCCTCATCATTACTGCTATTCAGGGAATTATATGACTGCCCATCTAAACTCTGGGGACAGCTCAAGAATTAAAACACAAATCTCAGAGTACAAACCACAACACCCAAGAATAAAAAGACAACTCCGTTCATAGATAACAAGAGCAGCAGCAGGAGAGATCACCTAATCTCCTGAACCCAAGACTGGGTTGGGAAACAGCCAGATTTCCAGAGTCTTGCATAACAGAGTTGGAGCCATCTGGATCTCCAGGAAGATGCCGTACCAGAGGACAGGGACTAAAATCTCTAGAACTAGGCCCTTAACACCCACAGCCACTCAATTCTTGCAAGGGTTGAGGCAAAGTCTGTTTTCCCCTAGCCATCCTGCACAGCCTCCAAACATTGGGAAAGGAGCTCATCAGCTCAGGGTAAAGATGTACAGCTAGGTATCGTCAGCATATAACATGTAGATGTTAAAATAGGAAGGTGGAGCCCTGGGGCACCCCTCAAAGCAGAGACCTGAGACTCCCCTGCATCAGTATAAAGTGGAACGGGTTCTAGAGAAAGGAGGAGAACTACAGCAATAGAGTGCCTCTTACTCCCAACTCTTGTGCTAGCCTAGAAGAATGCCACGCTCAATGGTGGGCATTGAGGACTGGGAATCAAGGAGGTTCAAGATGGTTATCCTACACCCAATCCCAAGCCCACCAGACATCACTGACAAGTGCAATAAATAAATCAGTATTATAACAAGAGCTGAATCCTAATTTAATACTCCAAATATTCTCTTCCAAATAATCTCCTCCTTCCGGGTCCCTCACAAGCTGTAAACAAGTCAGAATTTTCAGTGATGTTATCACAAAAAAGGGGTTGGATACTGGATGAAAATTATTCAGATTTGTGGAGACCAGCAATAGTCTTTTTAAGGAGAGGACACCACAATCAGAGGTGGATGTGACCACCCCCTCCAACAGAAAAGCATTCACCACTACAGAGATCCGTCTTAATCAACCAGAAGGATCAGGGATCCAAAACACAGGTGACTGAGCTCATAGGAACTACTCGCTAACTTTTTTTCACTTCTCAATTTTCAAGCAATCCAGCACTGACAGCATATAGAATGATTAAAAAAGCCAGATGTTTCACTTATTCATCTTCAATATGCACATCAATCAATCAATCAATCAAGTCTTTATTATGGGTATAGATCAGCATAAATGTATATATCAGTCTATGAAGATTTGGAGTCCATTGGCATCATTTGGATTCCACCTGATCACTTAGGCCATGATATCAACCAACAGTTGGATCCATTCCAGAAAAATACAAAATTGCCCAGACATTGCATATGTGTATGCATGTGTACAGTATCTGCAAGTTAAATAAATAGAAATAGTATGCTTGTTCTTAAAGTTAAATAACTAAATTTAAATGTCAATATTTGCAAGAACAAGGCCAGGCTAATATTACTGGTTCTCCGAGAAACTGCAAAATTCTACTACCCATGATCAATTTTTGAAGGAAAAAAAAAAGAAATAGGCTATAGGTCTAAAAAGATTTATAGGTCTATTTAAAAATATTTATCATTTTAAATGCAGCTGTGTTGTCATTGAGCACAGATAGACTGGTAAACTACTTAGAAAGAGAAAGACACATTACACAAAACAATATATCCAGAATGTTTAAAGAGCTTTTGTCATGCATGGTCTAACTTAGAAACATATTTTACTGAATCCCCATTTATTTTCTTTCTAACTTTTCTCTCTGCTTCCTTTCCCATCATTTTTATTCACCAAGGTGCTTATGTAAATAGAGGTATTCCCTGTACTAAATGATGACTTCTTAGAACTGTAATGATGTTGAAATAAGCTAGTGCCCTCCAGATATTTTGGACTTCAGTTCCTTTAATCTCCATGACACCATGGTCAAAGCCTTTGTATATTAGGGTTGAAGTCAAACACATCTAGAAAATGCCTAGTTGGAAAGGCCTAAAGTGCTCAGAAATATTCAGTAGCTCTCCATTGCTCCTTTAAGTTGTTACCTGGATGTTTAAGAAACCATTTTAATGCCTTCCCACTGTTTTCACCCACTAGTCTCTTAGATGTAGTTTGAAACAATCTGAAATCATATTTAAATTTGATCCATAAAAATAAGGAACAAAGAATATCATTTCATCACTGCTTTACCTCAAGATGCCATTACAGTAACACAAATCTCCTCAGTCTCACTCTATACGAAAGGAGAATAAATTGTTGGTATCTTTGCCCCATCTGTGTCTTTTAATTCATACACTGAATGTTTGTCTGATGATATGTAAGCAAATAAATTAACCTAACTCTTTAGAAGAACAATTGAAAAGATATTAAACCGGGTAGCAAAGAGCCACGTCAGGTTGAGATAGGAATTTCTGCCAAACAGGAAACTTAGAAAATCCCACATGGCTCCAGTGCTTTAAAAATGGCAGCAATCAGAGCCACTAATCTTGCTGCAGTTTCAAATACATCAGATCAAAACAAATACATCAGCTCACCTGTCAAACACATACAATTTTACAAGATCATAGATGTCCACAACCTGGTGCAGAATGTGGAGTATGGAAAGGTTCTTATAGCAGAGCTATCATACCTAGATAACTGCTAATTATTAATTATTATTTCCCATTTCTCTATTTCCATCTAATGTTTGTTTAGATTTTTGCAGAGCAGATTACAGATGAGATTTTCAAATACTCTATAAGTATGTCCGTATGCACGAATATTGAAACAGCAAAAACACTGCAACCATATGAAATGCATTATGTAGGCATAACCTTTCAACCAGGGTAAACCAAATGAGATCAGGATCTACTGGCAGGCTCTAATGTGCATTAGGAAAAAAGGCTGCTGAAATGGAAACAGCAACAGCAGCTTCTGGGAAACTTAGCCACCAGGTTTCTGGACTGAGCATTCACATAGATTGAGTTTCATATTTTTTATATTTTTTTATGTAATTAAGTGCACATATTTTGTCCACTGTTGAATTTTTAACAGCTTTATATATATATATATTTATTTATAAAATTTATTGCCTGTCCATCTTATCACAAGATAATTCTCTGGGCGGATTACAATCATAAAAAATAAAATATGTATATATATTAAAGATAAATACCCACAAACATGATAATTCAATTATAGATGGGGAGGGCAGGGACACATGGTGATGGTGGGGGAAATGGGATCTGCACTATGACGGAGAAATACCTTGTTCAGTAAAATAGAGGATGCTATTCTCCACTCCTGAAAATATATGGGAATAACCCTACCTCAGCAGACTAAACATTTCACTCCTCTTAAATCAGGGAAAGTGATAATCATTTCTCACTCCTGGTTGATCAGCCAATGAATCTGATGATGGGGTTGATCAGATAAGGATCATAATTGGGTATAAACAAAATGCGGACTTGGGTTGTAACGTATCAGCCTCTTTACACCTCCTCCTCCCTTTCTTCTAAAATTAAATAAAATAAGTATGTTAAACTTCAAATCAACTTAATTTATTCTTTTACTAATAATTCATTTTCTAAAATTAAAAAACCCCCAGATCTCCATTACCAACCAACCCTCCAAAAAGTAAGCCCTTCTAACCAACTGCTTAAACAGCCTCTACCCACAAAAAGATGGTCTGCAAAACGGAATCCCTATGAAGCACTTCAAACTATCAAGAGATTTTGCCTGCAATGAGGCATCTCTAAAACAACAGCCTGATTTATGCATTATAATAAGTAAAGGTTTTCTATAAACATGGTTTGCTGAACATGGATGAAATATATCATGACATCATAATAGATGGAGTCACATGTCACTCTTTGCCAAAAACAATGAAGATAAATAATGACCTAAAGTGATGCATTAACCAGTCCAGAGCTTCTGAGAAAAATCACTACAATCACATCACGTTTCTCGTTTTGTGAACTGGTGTAGGGGACATGATGGTTTTTGAGGACTGACAAATATGGGAGGGATGAGTGTAAACTAGCTTTAATGATACTTCCTTTTGTTATCTTGTGCTTACTCTTTCTTACTACTTCTCTGAGCTCTGGGTATTTGCTTATCTCAAAAGGAAATAGTGTGATAAGTAGATACATATATATGTCTTTTCTCTGTAAAACACTAGCAAATGTCCCAACCACATGGAGGGAGGGCAAGCAGAACATAACCCAATAACTTTGGGTTATTTTAAAGTAGACCTTTTTAAACCTACTGCCCACTTTTGTATCTCTGTTAGTAGTAAAATTTTCTAACCACCCACCGGTTCCACAGTAATGCGCTGTATATCGTCGTCTGCGCATGCCTCTCGCACATCGTGGATTGGATTTGGGGTGGGGGGGCGCCGGCTATCAGTTCTGCTTGTCCGTTACAGCTGGGTGGTATGGGGGGAGATGCGAAAGCTATTCTGGGATGAGGCTCTTTTGTTTGCGGTCGCATTATAGCGCCATTTAGTTTCACTTACGTAACATGAACTAAACTTATTCGCGGGTGATACAACTAGTATATTTTCAGAAATTTAAATTGTCACAGGGAATTTTATGAAAACCTAATGAAAACGTTTTTAAATAATGCTATGATTTTTTTAAAAAAAGTCAATTAAATTAAAAAAAAGGAAAGTGCTTCAGTATCACAAAACTCCTACTGCCCACCATGAAAGCTGGAACGCCCACTAGTGGGTGGTAGGGACCAGGTTGACTACCACTGTTTTAAAGGATATCTGCCTATCAAATTTAAAAGACTGGCAAAAAAGCATAATATAAGGGCAGATTCCCCCCAGCTTGTGAAGAAAAATTACAAAGAAATAAAAAGGTAAAAAACCTGGTCTTTAAAACGACAGGACAGCTTTTGTATTATACTGCATCATAGGGGCATCATTAATTGACATGTAAGCTTCTTATAGCCCTGCCCCAAAAGTTAGATCCAGTTTTTGCTTTTGCAAGGGGGGCACTTGCTCTTAAGTATAGCTGTTGAGGCAATTTCTGGAGTGATGGGGATCTGGGTAGCTGGACAACCTCTGCACACCACTTCCATGGATCAGGTGCTACATGTGATCCACAAAATAGATAGAGGTTTCCTGATAAAGCAGGATTAGGAGACTTTATCCTCAACCCTCAAATCAAGTTCTTACAGATGACTAAACCCACCGCTCTAACCATCTCTCAAAATAGTAAGGAGAAAAATGTCTACAGCCTAGGAAACAGAAATAAAGTAAGAAAATTATTATGCTTCTGCCAATCCAATGATTTTTTTTCTTTGTTAAAGCAGTCCTTCAAACACCTATAATGATGGTTATATACATGGACATCACCAAATGGAGAAATCAAATGTATTAAATTATTTCTACAAAGAGGTAAATGAGCTCCATAGTAACAGCAAAGACATAGCCAGAAGCTCACTACAGTATGGAACAGATTGTCAAGCCCCAGCTGGGACTCAACATACAGTGGGGGCAAAGGAGGAGAGATACAGCCACCGGATGCTACCTATAATGACCTCTGGGATGGTGACAGGAGGCAATTTGGGTGGCGGGTGATGTCTGTGATGAGCGAGAGGAGGCTGCAATGAAGGGAAAGTTGGCTGGCTCCCTAAACAGCTTGTTGGCTTCTGCCGACATCATGAAACACGCCGGAGAAAGGGAGACAAGCCGGTGGAGGCAGGAAATATAAACCCCAATGGACAGCTGCTGATGGGGGGGGGTGGCGGGGTGGCCTTAGCTACCGGATGGTGGCTTATTCGCCATGGAAATAAGGTATAAATAGCGCTGAGAAACGGCTATTCTCAGGGCAAATTTTGAACCAGATACTTGTCTGGTCTCCATTCTGGCTATGTTTGCCAATTAAAGCTTTTGCATCCTTCCTGTGGCTGCTGGTCTTTTGTGGCTCCACGGACCTAGAGATGACAAGCTGAGAGTAAATTAGCACTTTCTGTTATATTCTTATTTTGTGTGGAACTTGGAAGGGCCAGAGGATGGTGGAGGAATGTCTACAGAGGGGACAGAGATGGAACCTGTGGCAGAGGAGGTGGCAGAAGAGAGCCCAGTGGAAGAGGAGGTGCAGGAGGACACTGACATGCCTGTGGTTCAGCCCAAGGTCAAGCAACCACCAGGTGCAGGGGCCCTGGATGAGGGTCAACAGGGCCAGAGAGCTAGACCTGGACAGACAGCACAGGAGAATGGTGGCATAGCTCAGCTCTTACTGACATAGTTGGCCCCAGGTTGCCAACACCCCTTCATGCAGGAATATCATTCCAGGGGTGGAGAGAGAGACATTGGACAGAGGACAAGGAGAGGGAATGGAGCTATTCCATGGGGCCTGGTCCCAATACAATGGACATCCTGCAGGAATAGTTTGGAGAGGCCAGCTTCATGATGCTCCATCTTGGCAGCCCTGGGCTACAGGATTGGAACCTCCTGCGTCATGGCAGGAAGTTCTGGGTCCTGGTTCAGAGACTCAATTCCATCTTGCAAGTGCTAAATTCCGGAGGTATAAGGTGCCCAGCAGAGTAGTAGAACGCTCAGTGCCATGGGATCAAGGCTTATCTTTTGGGAAGGCTGTTAGGGGTGCTGAACAAGCTTTGCGTAAGAGTAGGCTGAAGCAGGAGGCTAACCAGGCACCCCAGGGTGGCCACCTGGCCCATGAGAGGGGGAGAGACGGGATGCTGGAGGGGTTGGAACACTGGACCAAACTCTGTTGTGGGCCCTGGGGATGTGGCCTCCGCAGGCACTGTGAGGTCCTTCAGCAATACAAACCTCATTTGTTGGGAGTCCTGACCGAGTGGCCCTCTTCCTCAGTCAGGTGATAAGCCACATGGATTTGTATGGACGTTTGTATCCATTCCAAATGGTGATGGTGGTGGCTATTACAACAGTATTGATGGGGGAGACAGGCAGTGGATTGAGTGGCTGACTTACACAGCAACCACCCCCAAGAATTAATAGACATGGGCCGTTTCCTGGAGGCTCTTCGCTCCCAAGCTGAAGATGAGTCAAGTACACAAGTAGCAGAGGGGGAGCTCATTGCACTGCGACAGAAGGGCTGGTCCGCCAAAGACTTACATGAGTTTTGGAAGATTGCCGGGCATTTGCAGATATGGCCAGAGCGCCTCCAGATTCATCAATTTTGCATGGGACTGGACCAGGATATTCATCAGGCATGTGTGTATCGAGGGTTACCCCTCGACTGGCCGATTGGTTTAGAGCAGTGATAGACCTAGATGTAGGACGGAGTTTAGAGCATGGGGGGAGGGGAACCTGGGACAGAGTAAGTGCATAATGGATTGACCTCTGGGGTCCCGGGAGAAAAGAACGGCTGACATTGTTCCTGATTCCACTGACTGGGCCCGGAGGCCATGCCTGAGTGGTCCCAGGTAACACAGACCCTGCTGATGGATGCGGAAACAACAACCAGGGAGAGTGGAACCACACCAACCTCAGGGCGATTCCCAGTGGTATCAGGAGACAGCAACGATGATGACCCAGAAGTGTTCTGTTTCCCTCCCCCAATACTCCCAACAAAGAGTCAGTCAAAGGCCTTCTCTTCTAATTTATTTACAAAAATAAATGTCCTGGCCACGTCTACCCATGGGCCTGCCAAGTCTCTGGAGATAACGAGGAAATTATAGATGGCCAGAATTACTCACGAATATATTCTTCCCTCCATTGAAACAGTTTGCCCGTGCAAATTCATTGCTTTGTCCAAGACAAAAAACCAGGAAGTTCCGCCTCCTATTTATAGTCTCTGCAGATGTCACTGCATGACCATCATTCTTTGGCTTTGTCCCAATGCTTCCTCTGCTGCTGCGGGCGCCAGTCACGTCTGCGCAGTGTTGCATCACTCCAAAACTGTTCTTGGGGCGTTGCCAAATCAGAAGAAGGCTCGGGAGAATCAGGCCTTGTCGGCCCCTCCTCCTCCCTTTGGGTGGTGCCAGGGAGGGAGAGGGCCCAAGAGAAGCAGGCCTTGCCATGTCTTCTCCCTCACTTTCTGAATCATCCGAGTCCAGGAGTCCGGGTCCAGGAACCTGGGTCACAACACGAAAATCCCATGGTGAGCGACCTCATCTGTCCCTTCATAATCCCAATTATAATCCGGAACCCCCAAACTTCTAAGGGAATAGAATATGGGGCTCTTGTAGATTCAGGGTGCACACGTTGCTTGATCCATCAAGCTGTGGTGACTGACCTAGGGCTTCACACAGTCCGGTTGAAAACCCCTGTTAAATTTGAACAGATGGATAGGTCTTTGCTAGGGAGAGTACCAGCTACCCATTTAATGGAACTGGTTCAGTTAGAAATAGGGGAACATAAGGAAAATATCCGATTCATCGTAGTTGAGAAGATGATCGAGCCTATCATCCTGGGTTTAGCATGGCTCGACAAATGGTAGCCCACAATCTGGTGGGAAGTGGGATTTCATAAACTGCAGTTGCCAATTGGCCCAGAGCTGCCTGTGACTGACCGGATCAGAGGGGGAGCTGGAAAAGAAGAAAAGCTAGGGTCGGATCAATGTTTAGGGTTCCCTATTATATATGTTAGGGACGCAGTGGCTCAGGGGCTAGGATGTTGAGCTTGTCGATCGAAAGGTCAGCAGCTCAGTGGTTCAAATCCCTAGTGCTGCCGTGTAATGGGGTGAGCTCCAGTTACTTGTCCCAGCTTCTGCCAACCTAGCAGTTTCGAAAGCACATAAAAAAAAATGCAAGTAGAAAAAATAGGGACCACCTTTGGTGGGAAGGTAACAGCGTTCTGTGCGCCTTTGGTGTTGAGTCATGCTGGCCACATGATCATGGAGATGTCTTTGGACAGCACTGGCTCTTCGGCTTTGAAATGGAGATGAGCACCGCCCCCTAGAGTCAGGAATGACTAGCATGTATGTGCGAGGGGAACCTTTACCTAGTTTATATGAAGATCTAGCTGCAGTTTTCAGTGAGGAGGAGTGTGAGGTGTAACCTCCTCATCGGTCAACTGATTGTACCATAGAGTTGCTTCCAGGGGCCAAACTGCCAAAATCCTGCATGTACTCAATGATGCCTAAAGAACTTGAGGAATTGAAACAATACATTGATAAAAACCTGGCCAGGGTTTCATTGAGCCCAGTAGGTCCCGGATGGTAGCACCCATCCTGTTCAGAGAGAAAAAAGACCAGGGGGGGGGTGGCATTGTGTCTGTGTGTTGACCTCTGTGGCCTTAATGGAGTGTGTGTGGAACATTTGTACCTGCTACCATTAATGAAAGATCTACTCGCTATGTTAGCAACTGGCTGCATCTTCACAAAGCTTGATTTATGTGAAGCATATTATCGGGTGCGCATCCGACCAGGGGACAAGTGGAAAACCACATTCAATTGTCACCTGGGGAGTTACCAGTTCCAGGTCATGCTGTTTGGGTTACAGGGGCCCCCACAGTATTCATGCAGTTGATTAATGAAGTCCTGCATGAAAATATGTACCATGGGGTTCTAGTGTACCTGAATGACATTTTAACCTATACGAAAATGATGGAAGAGCACACCAGCTTGGTTCATCAAGTATTGGAGAAGTTGTTGGCAGCCAAATTGTTCGTGAAGCTATGTGAAATGTGAGTTTCACTGAACAAGATTGGATTATCTAGGATATCAAATATCTGGGGAAAAGGTAGAAATGGATCCCCATAAGGTGCAAACAGTGTTAGAATGGCAAGCCCCGAAGACCCAAAAACAGTTACAGAGCTTCCTCAGGTTTGCTAATTTCTACTGTCAGTTCGTTCCTTCTTTTGCTCGGATAGCATTACCCTTGACAGACCTATTGCGAACTAAACCCGTCATAACAAAACCAAAACCAGGGCAACCTTTGAAGTGGACAAATGAATGTCAACAGGTGTTTGATGAACTCAAATGGATTTTTGTATGTGAACCGGTGCTCAAACACCCCGATCCAACACAAGCTTTTATAGTACAGGTAGATGCCAGCGATGTGGCCATGGGGGCTATATTGTTACAGAACAATGGCCAGGGCCATTTGCAGCCCTGTGCCTACACTTCTTGAAAATTGACACCCACAAAACGGGGTTGGGCGATTTGGGAGAAGGAAGCATTCGCAGTGCGATGGATACTGCTGACTTGGCAACATCTTTTTTTTTAATTGAAAAAGTTTTACAACAAATAAGTTTTTTTAAAAATTTCCCCTCCCCCTCCCCCTTCACCCCTCCCCCACAGAGACTTCCCAGAGCAGGTTATGAGGGCCACCCCTCTCTTGCCCACACAGGGCCTTTAGCTAGTCAGGGCCCTGCAGTACTAGATGTTGGGCCCTTTTTCTGGGGCAGGTCTTAAACTATATGGACCGATATGGCCACCTGTATATGTCACAGTGGGGCATGATAATGGTGGTGGCGTCAGCAATGAATGGGGAAGCCACTGATTGGGTGGCAAACTTATACGGCAACCATGCTGCAGAGTTAGGGGATGTTGGCCTGTTCTTGGCAGCCCTTCAAGAGAGGTTTGAAGACAGCACTAGGTCACAGCAAGCAGAGGGGGGAGTTGTTGGCTGCTAGGCAGAGAGGGAGGCCAGTGACTGAATATATTAGGGAATTCCGGTGGCTAGCAGGTGAAGTGTGGGCCTAGCTGGAGCAATTAGTGTTGCACCATTTTAAGGCCGGACTTGATCAGACTTTGCAGCAAGGCTGTGTGTGTCAAGGACTGTCTCCCAGACTGACGGCTTGGTTCCAGACTGCAACAGAATTGGACATAGAGTTCTGAGATGACCAGCTGAGGAGAGACTGGGCAGTGCAGGGTCAAAAGCCACCAGCTCGTTCCACCAGCTTCGCCCCAAGAGCCCAGCCTCCTCCTGTGAAGGGCCAACCTGCAACTCTGCAACCCAAGACAGCCTCACTTGCCCGACCATAACTGATACATTTCCTCTGTGGGAAACTGGGCCATAGGGCAGCAGAATGTTCTGAGGCAGGTCCCAGGGCATCCTCGGGTACATCCGGCCTGAGGCGAGGGCTGCCAGGAAGAGCATTAAGAACACCCCAGAGAAGTTGCATAGGGTGCACCAGACAACCCCAACAACCCCAGGTGGAGAGGTGGCTGGTCCAAGTGAAAGGCTCAACACCAGCGGAAGTGAGGAAGATGGAGAATCTGACTCAATGGTATGTAAGCCTACCAAACCCTTTGTGATTCCTGTAGTGGTGGAGGCGAGCAGGTGCTGAAAGTGCACAGCCCTGATAGATTTGGGATGCACTCATTGCCTCGTGAGTGCAGCTGTCACCACCAGTTTAGGATTAGGGCTCAAGAAGTTATCATGGCCTATACATTTTGAACAAATGGATGGTTCATTGCTAACGGGACAACCAGCAACACATGTTACAGAGATGATTGTCTTATAAGATAGGCAAACATCAGGAACATTTGTGTTTTGTGGTGGTCTAGCATGGCTGGATAAAAGGGGCCCAATATGGTGGTGGTGGGGTTGTTGCTGAAACCTGCGAATAGGCCTAGGCCCCAATCTGCCGCCCCATGAGGAGCATCCCTAAGCTCTGGAGCCTGGATGGGACGGGAGGAGTACTTTAACACAGATGAAGGCAATGGGTGAGCTGACCTATCCTTGGGTATATGCGGACCTGAAGGAGGTATTCAGAGAAAGGGAGTATGGTACCTTATCTCCCCCCCCCCGCACCATCCCACAGATTATGGCTAATAGAGAGCTGACAGAGATGAGGGCATATATAGAGAAGAACCTGAAACAGGGTTTCATCCAGCCAGCCAGATCCAGGGTGGCAGCACCCATCCTTTTCAGGGAAAAGAAAGATGGAGGTTTACACCTGTGTGTTGATTTTCGAGGGATCAACACAGTGTATGGTGTTTGTGTGTTCCCTTTAATGAAGGACATGCTAACCCGTTTGGCCTGTTTTAAGTGAAAGTCAATAGGTATTTTCCTGTTTTACCTTGTTTGCTATAATGGAGTTAGCTTTATGTCAGTCAATCAAGAACTTTGAGATTCTGTCATAAAGACTGATGATCTCCCATCCCAAATCTTGTCATAATAAAACACAAAATAAAAACGAACTATTTATAACTAGAAATAAATTATTTTTAAAAGAAATCTACTGATCTTTTCCTCCAAGCTTGACTGTCCCTCAATAACTGTTTTGTATGAACAGTTTAATGTAATTTTAACACAAGGAAATGTTGTAACTCTCATTTCACAAGAACAGATGTTGTGTGCTTTTTCATAGCAGAGAAACTATATCATGAAAACATAGTCAGGGAGGTGTTATCTTGTTTCTTTTCTCCTACAAAAAAGGGGACCAAAGAATTTATAGGTTTGAAAGCTTGATGTCAATGCTGAACAAAGAAAAGGTTATTAAATAAGTAGCATCTCTTTCAAGAATAATAAAAAAAAATCTGCTACTTTAACTCTTTGCTGCCTGCTGATAGAATCTAGGAGAGATTTTTAAATATTGCTTTAAAAGACTGTGTTTTTCAGAGGTTAAGAAAATTTAAAGTGAATATTAAGTTGGAAATAAATAAATAAATAAATAATTTTATAGAAGATGGCAGCCAAACAATTAAAGTCTACTGTAACAAAGGGCTCTGGAATTTCATCAGCTGGTGCCTCTCCAGCTCATACAGCAGAGACTAGAACATTGAATTTAGAGGCGTTACAAAAGAACTTAAAGGACTTTATACAAGAAAAATTTAAAGTAATAACTGATGAGATGTCTGAAATGAAAGAGCAGATATTAGAAATTCAAGTGGGAAATAAAGAAGTTAAAGAAGGATTTGTAATTGCAGTACAAAGTTTGGCAACAAATGTGATTTTATTAGAAGAGGAAGTTGAAGAAATCAAGCAACTTAACTCAAAATTAGAAAATAAAATGGATGAATTTCAAAGTAAAATGGAAAAGACATGATTAAATAGTTTTGATACAATATAGAAATATGGAATTTGCTTTAAGAATCCGTGGCTTGAAAGAGAATAAAGAAGAGAATTTAAGGGAAATTTTTTCTGAAGTATTTGCTATTAGCAGTCCGTCCAGCAGATGTGGCTTATCAAATTGATAAAATATATCGTGTGAATTCTTGGATAGCAAGGCAAAAAAAGTTGCCAAGGGATGTTGTTATTTATTTTACAAATAGAACAGTGAGAAATCAGATTCTGCAAGCCTCATATAAGGGGGAGAAGATACAGGTTGCTGGTCAAGATATTTTAATATTAAAGGAAATTCCACCAAAAATGTTAAGGGCTAGGAAGGAATTTGCCTTCCTGGTGAATGAATTTAAAAAACGTCAGATTGAATATAGATGGGATATTCCAACTGGTATAATAGTATATTATGCAGGGAAAGTACATCGTCTCAATACAGTTGGAAAAGCAAGAGAATTTTATGTTGAGGCATTAAAAGTTGGAAGTCTTCCCCCATTGGAAGCTAGAAGAAGAGAGGCTGAAGTGAAGGAAAGAGAAGTGAAGCAGGTACAAGAACAGATTGTGATGGAAGAAGATTTATTACAAGTGTTGGAAATACCTACGATGGGTTTAGATTCAAAGGAACAAAGGCTGACAAGAGCTGCTGCTAAACGCAAGGAACAAGAGATGAAGGCACAACAACTGGCAACTACTACAACGGAAACAGTGGGAGGAGCAAGGCCTAAAGCAAAATGTGATCTGCGGCTGGTGTTCCAAAAGTTTCCTTTGGCCGATAATGGCAATTAAACTATTATCTTGGAATGTTAATGGTTTGAATTCACCACAGAAGAGAAGGAAAGTATTTCATTATTTGAAACAATTTAAAAATGACATTACCTGTTTACAAGAAACACATATTAGATCTTTAGACCAGAAATATTTGATAAACTCAAAACTGGGAGTACATTTTGTTGCCTCCCCTTTGGAAAAAAAAAGGTTTAGTTATATATATAAAGAAGGATATATCAGCAAAATTAATTGAGGTGGATAAGCAAGGAAGATACATTGCTATTGAACTTTTGTTGGAGGGAAAGAAGACATTATTAATAGGAGTTTATGCTCCGAATCAACAACAAGAAAATTTTTTCAAGTTTTTACATAAAAGAATAGTATTTTGGGATTATAAATCATATATATTAATGGGTGATTGGAATGGTGTGTTGGATACTAAAAAAGACAAAAAAAGTTTAAGGAAGATTTCAAGCCGGGCGAAATTACCAAAGGCTTTTTCAAAGAAAGAAGCAATTTAGAACTAAGGAGAAATTTCCTGACAGTTAGAACAATTAATAAGTGGAACGACTTGCCTTCAGAAGTTGTGAATGCTCCAACACCGGAAATTTTTAAGAAAATGTTGGATAACCATCTGACTGAGATGGTGTAGGGTTTCCTGCCTGGGCAGGGGGTTGGACTAGAAGGCCTCCAAGGTCCCTTCCAACTCTGTTGTTATGTTACGTTAAATGATGGAGGACTTGGAATTAAGAGATATTTGGAGAGAACATAATACAGAAGAGAGGGATTTTACCTTCTTTTCTGATAGGCATCAATCATTTTCGAGGATTGATTTTATTTTGATTTCTAATGATTTGTATTCTAGAGTGAAGAAGACTAAGATTTGTTCAAGAACTCTATCTGATCATAGTCCGGTTTGGATTGAATTTGATCGGAAAAAGGAGGCTAGGAGATCATGGAGGTTGAATGAGAATTTGTTTAAATATGAACAAAATGTAAATGAATGTAAAAAGCAAATGAAAGATATTTTTATTATGAATATGAAAAAAGAAACATCTATAGAGATGATTTGGGACGCTAGCAAGGCTTATATGAGAGGAAATCTTATACAAATGAATATTAAATACAAAAATAAATTGCAGAAAAAGAAAAAGGAATTGGAAGAGGAAATTAAAAAGAAAGAACAGTTATTGATACATAGTCCAGGAAATAGTAAAATAAAAGAATCAATAAATATATTAAGAGGTCAGTTTAACATGTTGATGGCAGATCAAGTAGCAATTAATTTACAATATGTAAAACATAATACGTTTAATAATGCCAATAAGCCAGGAAGATGCCTTGCCTATTTAATAAGGAAAAAACAGAAATCACGAACGATTGATAAAATAGAATATAGGGGTAAGGAAGTTTATCAAAAGAACTTGATTAAAAAAGCATTTTTAGAGTATTATAGTAAGTTATATACTAGGGATATGATTGATGATACAGAGATAGAAAGATATTTACAACAACAAAATATTTGTGAGCTTACAGAAAATCAAAGAGAAGAACTGAATCAATTAATTAATTCAGAGGAAATTTTGTTAGCAATTAAGCAACTTAAAATTGGTAAAGCACCAGGTACAGATGGCTTAACAGCTGTTTATTATAAAAATTTACAAAATGAGATGGTTGAACCACTTAAAGAGTTATTTAATAAAATTCAAATGGGAGGGGATGTTCCCCCTTCATGGAGGACAGCCTTTATTTCGTTAATACCGAAGGAAGATCGAGATGGTATTAAAGCAGAGAATTATAGGCCTCTATCACTTTTAAATACTGATTACAAGATATTTGCCAAGATACTTGCTAATAGATTAATGCCAGTGATGAATCAAATAATTCATAATGATCAGTCAGGATTTATTAAGGGTAGGCAGATGAGATATAATATGAGGCAAATTGTAAATTTACTTGAATATTTGGAACGAAACAACCAAGTCTCAGCGGCATTCTTTTTTTGGATGCTGAAAAAGCCTTTGACAGATTGGATTGGCAGTTTTTGTTTAAAGTAATAGAAAAAATGCAATTTGGGGATTATTTTATCCATGCAATTAAAGCAATATATCAGAAGCAAACAGCACAAATAATAGTAAATGGTGAGTTAACAGAAACTTTTAAAATTGGGAAAGGGACGAGACAGGGATGCCCCCTGTCCCCATTACTTTTTATTTTAACTTTAGAAATTCTTCTGAATAAAATATGTGGTTCCGATCGAATAAAGGGAATTAGAGTTAAACATCAAGATTATAGATTAAGAGCTTTTGCAGATGACTTGGTTGTTACTGTATCCCAACCAATATACTCAGCTACTGGTTTAAAAGATATAATTGGTCAGTATGGTAAAGTATCTGGATTTAAGGTGAATCAGCAAAAGACAAAGATGATAACTAAAAATATGAATATACAACAAAAAGAAGAGTTAGAAAGAACTACAGGTTTTGAAATCGTTAAAAAGGTTAAATATTTAGGAATATATATTACAGCTTCAAATGTTAAATTATACAAAAATAATTATGAGGTATTGTGGCAGAAGGTATGGAAAGAAATGGAGAACTGGAAGAAGTGACAACTATCCTTGCTGGGAAGAATAGCGACTATAAAAATGAATGTTTTGCCCAGGTTTCTATTTTTGTTTCAAATGATACCGGTACTTAAGAATGATATCAAATTACAGGAATGGCAAAAGGGGGTTAATAACTTTGTATGGATGGGCAAAAAACCAAGAATAAAATTAAAAATAATGCAGGACACAAGGGAAAGGGGGTGTGTGTCTTAAAATGCCTAATTTAAAATTGTATTATGAAGCAGTTGTCTTACTGATTGGATTAATTTAACTGAGGAAAGAGTTTTGAATATAGAAGGTTATGGTTTGTTATATGGGTGGCATGCGTATTTATTATATGATAAGAAAGTAGATAAAATATTTAAAAATAATATAATTAGAAATGCATTATTGAGGGTCTGGAGGAAATATCAATATAAATTAGATGGAAAGATTCCAATATGGGCAATCCCGAGACACATGATAGAAAATATAAATATATATCAAAAGATGGAGGTAGTTACCTATAAAGAACTTCTTTGTATGGAAAAGGGGGAATTACAATTAAAATCCAGAGAAAAGATGGGGGAAGAAGGGAAAAATTATACATGGTTCCAATATGGACAATTACAAGCTAGATGGAAATTAGATCAAAAAATAGGTGTTAAGCAAACTGAGGATAATTTGTTAAAACAAATGAGAGATCAAGGCCAACAGCATATTAAGAGGTTGTATAATGTATTAGTAGAAATAGACTCAGAGACTGAATTGGTTAAGGATTGTATGATTAAGTGGGCACAAAATTTTCAGCAACCAATAATGTTGGAAACTTGGGAAAGAATTTGGGTGAGGAATGTTAAATTTACACAAGCGCAAAATATGAGAGAAAATTTTATAAGATGTTTTATAGATGGCATTTAGACCCCAAAAGTTGTCATGTATGTATCCTAATGTACAGGCTAAATGTTGGAGATGCGATTGTGAAGATGCCACTTATTACCATATATGGTGGACTTGTAAAAAAGTTAAAGCATTTTGGATTAAAGTATGGTGGATCATGCAGAATATTTTGAAAAAGATTAAGTTTACTCTGCAGTTCTTTCTACTAGGAATAATTATGGATTGTACAGCTATAGAGACTAAATTGATTTTGAACTTAATAACAGCCGCAAGACTTTTGATTGCTCAATATTGGAAGAAAGAAGAATTACCTACAATTGAAGAATGGACACTCAAAGTATCAAATCTGGCAGAAATGGCAAAATTTCTGCTTACTTGAAAGACTATACACAAGAAAAATATATTTTAGAATGGAAAATGTGGATTGATTATATTCAAAATAAGTATCAGATAAAAAAATATCGAATAGCATATGAGTAAATTTAGGAAATATTTTGTATTAGATATATTTCTGAAGGAGAGGGGAATTGAGAGTGTGATTATGTGTGGAGTGACTAGAGATTATAATTTAGGAATTATTTTGGATTATGATTGTTAGTTTTGATACCCTGCATTTTGTTCTGGGAAGTCGGGGTGGGGGGTGGGGGGTAAGGGGGAGGGGAATTGGGGGGTTGAGGGTAGAGGATGGAGTGATGGTTAATGTACAGGGATTATTGAAGATGTATAAATATAATTAATGTAGGGTCGGGTCTGCCCAGTTACCATTTTAGAATGGTGGGGAGGGAGAAAAGAGGAGAGAGTAGGAGGTAGGAAAGAGGAGAAGAGGAAGGAAGAGGGGTAGAAGAGGGAGAAGGAAGGTGTAGGGTGGAGGGAGGAGAGGATGTAGATAAGAAGGTCTGGAAAGTAGAAGAAGGTAGAAGAGGGAAGAGTGTTAAAAAGGGGGGTGGTGACTGGGCAAGCCTGACTAATTGTATATAACTGTACATTGGATGAGCTGTTTGATATGATTGTAAAAATAAAACTTTTTTATGAAAAAAAAAAGAATAAAAAAAATTCTAGGTGAAATTCGTAATGTCTGCTAAAATTCCTTTATTATGTTGTAGGTTTCACCTGAGGGGTGGATCTCTTCTACTTCCGTCACAGATAAGGCATTTTTGTTTAGATTATAATGAATCAGGACATATAACATATAGACTGGGCTAGACAATCTGTTGTCCATCAAATGTTGAACTACAATTCCTAATAATACCAGCTCACATAGCTAACAGCAAAGGTTGTGAGCAATGCTAGTTGGGAACCATATCTAGTATGGTCCCTTCCAGCCACCTATCTATCAACCATTCTAATTTTAAAATTTTGTAAGGCATTCACTTTAGCCAGGTTCTCTGTATAAGGACTCTAGACAGACCCTTATATATCCGGTCTTGAAAAAATTCCTAGCTAGAGTGTGCAACTTCTAATTAATGCTACTACTCTTAGGCAAGGACTTGAAAATATCCTCTCGAGTCATCCAGTTTTGTATTACCAATTATACGATACACCATATCATAACTCATAAAACATAAACTGTTTCAACTCCTACCCTCAAAACGACGCTATAGAGCACTGCACACCAGAACAACTAGACACAGGAACAGTTTTTTCCTGAAGGCCATCACTCTGCTAAACAAATAATCCCCTCAACACTGTCAAACTATTTACTAAATCTGCACTACTATTAATCTTCTCACCGTTCCCATCACCCATCTCCTTCCACTTATGACTATATGACTGTAACTTTGTTACTGGTAATCCTTATGATTTATATTGATATTGATTGTTCCTGTTTGCTTATTTGTACCCTATGATTATCATTAGGTGTTGTATCATTAAGTGTTAAATTGTACCTTATGACCATCATTTGTGTTGTAAATGTTGTACCTTGATGAAGGTATCTTTTCTTTTATGTACACTGAGAGCATATGCACCAAGACAAATTCCTTGTGTGTCCAATCACACTTGGCCAATAAAAATTCAATTCTATTCTATTCTATTCTATTCTATTCTATTCTATTCTATTCTATTCTATTCTATTCTATTCTATTCTATCTGGCTTCGAACTGTAATAAATGAATTTGATTTTGAATTTTGTCCATATCTAATATACATTATGTTTTTATATTTATCAGCAGACCATCTCATCTAGTGATTCTGGGCAACTTTTGATGCTTTGAGGCAACTTTCTCACTGTATTGGAAGAAATTCTAGTTCTAACAAAATCAAAAGCATTCAAAGGAAGTAAGATCTCCAGGGCAATATCCTGCTTTTTCCTACTTAATGGACTATCTCTTGGGGAGGGGGGGGTTAAGAATTCAACTGTTCTATTAAATTTATAAGCTATTCTTCAACGTTCATAGCTTTCTGTATTTAACTTAAGTTGCCTGATGATCATCAGGGCATGGCAAAATATAATGTGCCATTCTTTTTAAAGAGCAATATTGGCTTATTTTAACCACAAAGCGAGCAAGTTTGCCCCAACTCATAAATAAGACCCCTCAATGTTGTTTTAATGAAGTCTCTACCCCATCCAAATCTGGCAATTCGCCTTTGAAAAGCAGCAGTTAATATGATAACTGTAGGCCCTGCAGACAGCATCTCATTACCCCTCATTTTGGAGGTGCCAAATCTGTATGGGATGCCGTCATTATTATGGCTTAAAGTTGGCTAAGGTCACCCTGGTTCATCTGTTTTTTACATTGGTCGCCTTCTCCTTATGACTTGCCAAACAAACCTTTTTATTTTTGCACACGTTTATGTTGATGTTGTGGTTTCCGAAATTGGATTCTGGCTCCGACAAGCCTGCGTTTCCACAGCAACTCTAGGCCTTATCTGCTCCTGCCGCTTGGCAGACGGACAACAAGACCTTTCAGTTTTAAGGTCCCCCTCCCTCTTCCTTTTTTCATGCTCCTTTTCTTCAGCTTTTCTATTTGGACTTTGCCTCCTCACACATATCCTTGAAAAATCACATCAGTAATTAAGCACATCATGTGCCACACTGGGGTTGCCATAGCTTTGAAGCCTGCACAGGACATTTATACAGGGAGAGAAAGAGAGAAAGAGAAAGAGACAAAGATCGGGGGAAAGAGGGAAAGAGAGAGAGAGAGGAAGAGAGAGAAAGAAAGAGGAAAGGAAGGAAGGAAGGAAGGAAGGAAGAAAGAAAGAAAGAAAGAAAGAAAGAAAGAAAGAAAGAAAGAAAGAAAGAAAGAAAGATCAGCACCAGGTGTTGAAGCCCTGTGGAATTTAGCATATCCTACTCCAGGTATTATAAAGAAAACCTGGCACTTTCTGTTTGTTTTTCCTACTTTCCTTTCCAAACAACTCTTCCCTTTTTTTTGCAATATACACAAAAGACACAACTTTGCTATTTTCTGTCCAATTGGCCCCTTCCCCATCTCTCCCTGACCTCCCCCCCCCTTTTTATGCACACTGGCTTTGACTGCATTTTAATTTGTGGCAAGTTTTCCTTTGGCCTAATTTTCCCCCCCCCCCTTCAGCAAAGTGAGCTCTGATTTAGCATCCTGCAGCTTAGAGCTGTTCCTGATCTTGCATCGGGAGCAACAAACAGCAAAACCACTTCCAGCAGCAGCAGCAATAACAAATCATTGACAAGCTCCCTTCAAAGTTAAGAACAATAAATGATCTCATCATCTTTTTAAACCCAGCAGGGGTGGAAGGGGAAATGTACAATCCTTGACTTCAGTAAATGAATGGCCCTGTTGGGACAAGTCCAGTGGAAGACATTTCTAATGGCACCACTAAGGAAGAACTCATTCTGCCAAGTTGAAACTGTTATGTCTGCTGATTTTTTCTTTTTTCTTTTTTTAAGAATGTTTATTGAGATGGAGTGAATGAGCAAAGGGAACCGAGGAAGAAGGTAGGAAGGATTGAATGTTAGACAAGTTGCAAGAAGAATGCATGTTGTCTTAATCCCTCAAACTGTCAATGATAAACTCTGCTCTTGTGTGTTGTCATGGAAACACAGATGTTGTGATGCATGGGTATCATGACCCCTACACTTGGGATTACTTAGGAGAGAAATTTAAATAGAATTAAAAGAAAGGGGATCTGTCTACAAAGCAAAGCATCCTCCGAATTTTTTTAAATGTCCAATGTTGTGTTCTAAGGCTTCACTTTAGTCCACTTTTCAGGTGGGAGAAGAGACTTGTCCTGACTGGCCGCCCGTCTGGCAGAGGAGTATAAAAGGAGCTGTCAGAGAGAGAATCAGCTGTTGCTGTTATTGTTAGCCTGAGCTGTCACTGGTTAGCTTTTACTATTAAATAAACTGTTAGCCACTATTATCTTTGTCTCACCTCAGTTTTTTCCACCCTCTGTTCCTGGAAAAGAATACTAGTGATGAGGGTGGGATACCAGGACTGAGGCAACAGAACGAGCTAGTCACTACTGCCGAGCTGAAGGCGCTATCAGAGCTGAAGTCACAGTTGATGAAACATTATGCTGCAAGTTAAATTCTGCAGATGCGTCCACCCAAATCGCCACGGTCTAACAGGAATGGCTGCAATGACTACTTTCGCGCCCTTCAACCCAGCAGTTGAGACGTGGGACTCCTATATCATGTGCTTCGAGTGTTTCCTCAAAGCTAACGACTACATAGAACTCTCCAGCAACTGTAAAAGAACAGTTTTCCTTAGCTTCTGTGGGGCTGAAATGTTCAAGATCACAAGGGCTCTCCTAGCCCCTCTGACCATCCAATCTGTACCCTAGGAAACATTGCTAGCCAAATTGAAGAACCACTATGGTCCTTCGCCATCACGAATCACCCACCGTCACATATTCCACCACCAGAACCACGCAGAGGGTGAGTCAGTTAACCAATACATGGCCGCCCTGAGGACAGCTGCACTGTATTGTGACTTCAGAGATCTGGATGATGTCATCCTTGACTGACTGGTATGTGGGGTAAGGGACCTCTGGCTATAGCACCGCTTGCTCACCAAAACAGATCTAATCTGTCAAACCATGCTAGATGAAGCCCGAGCTGCTGAGCTGTCAAACCAGTCATCAGCAGAAATTCAAGGGGCAAATAGTCCATCCGCAGCCAGGAAAACCATCGCTGTACATCGTGACAAGGTTGACCCCCGAAGATGTGATGGATGAAGATGATGATGTGAGCCACCTCAGGGAAGTGAAGGGGAAAGGCTGGGCTAGCGAGAAAAAGCTGCGACTATCACAATCCGCGTCTGTGGGCTGTGGTAGGAATCACCCGTGAGTTGCTTGCAGATTCAAAAATGTCATCTGCCAAAGTTGCAGTAAAATGGGGCATCTGGCCAGGGTCTGCTGAGCAAGCCAGCCAACAGCAGTCCAGCCGGCGGGGCAATCTTACACCAAAAGGGCACCACTGAAGCAGCTGAGAAACAAAGACTGTTTTGTCATTATAAAGGACAATCACCATGCTGAAACACTCATTGGCCAGGCCAGCTTTGGCCTTAAGAAGAAAATTTACCTCACAGTCAAGCTTGAAGGGAGCCCCTGCCACATGGAAGTGGGCACAAGGTCATCCCTGCTCTCTTGGAGCATGATCAAGAGACTGGTTCCCAGCATTGCAAAAAAGCAGCTAAAAACTGCTACCTGAAACTTTGAGACTACCAGGGAAATAATATTTTGACCCTGGGTAATGGCAAGTGCCAGGTAGAGTACAAGAATTTTGTGGGGTGGCTGCAGCTAATCGTAGTCGAAGGCTCCCTGTCTAGCCTATTAGGGCCAGACTGGTTCGAATCCCTGGGTTTAAGCACCAGTGGTATCAACACCATCAACAGTACTGAAATGGAGACATTGTCTAGAGAATTTGCCAGCCAATTTCCTTCAACCTAGATCCCCAGATTGCCCCCATATACCTGAAGCAATGACAGGTGCCATACATGGTTTACCCAAAAGTGGACACAGAACTGGACAAGCTTCTAGCACAGGGAATCCTTGAACCAGTGGACCACACAAAGTGGGAGACACTGATCGTCACCCCTATCAAGCCTGATGAATCCATCTGCATTTGTGCAGATTACAAATGCACATTGAACTGGGCATTACAAGAAAATGCGTACCCGGTACCAGTGGTGCAGCATCTTCTGCACTCCCTGGGTGAAGGGAAAATCTTCACCAAACTGGACCTAGCCCAGGCATATCAACAACTCCCAGTGGATGAAGCCACCCCAGAGGCACCGACTATAGACTGAGGAGCTTTCAAGTGTCACCACCTACAGTTCGGGGACAGTGGCATCTTCCAGAGCCTGATGGAATTACTGCTATAGGACATCCCCAGGCATCATCCCATATTTCAATGACATTCTCGTCTCAGCGGCCAACCACATTGAACTCCTAAGTCATATATGAATGGTACTGCAGTTTCCAAAAAGTAGGATTAAAAGTCAAGAAAGAAGCTGCCGCATTTAGAGCTGTAAAAAGCCTATTGACGTCCAGCAGTGTTCTCATTCAATACAGTTAGAAGCCTCCCTTTGGATTTGGACTACCAAACTGAGAATTATACTGCTTCATTCCAGGAATGAAGGAAGGAATGGAAGCTTGACGGTAAAGCAATAACTCTTTATTAACAACTAACAGGCAACAGGAACAAAAAAACGGTAAGTAAAAAAGGCAATATTACCAAGAGTGAGCAACTTCTCTCACAGCTGCTATTTATATATCAGCAGTCAACTATTGGCCAATGACAGCCGCTCATTTCTCCCGCCGGCTAAGGGGAAACGTCACAGCCAATAGGCAACAATTCTCTGTTGCCAAAAAGAGGCGTGGCTGCATACGCTGCACTCCTCCCCCCTTGGATGGCACATGCATAATCCTGCAAATAGGTGGGGCACCTACGCAATCGTCCCGATCGACACAGTTCAGGGCTTCCGCCCGGTTGAGCAAAAGGAGATAGCTCTAGAATCGCAGGAACAACTGGGGCTGATGAAGGCGACACCTCTGGAGGGCTGGAGGGTGGCACCTCTGGAGGACTGGCTGACGGAAGATTTGAACCATCCAGTAAGTTAGCCATCGGGAAATTTGGTTGTAGCAGAACGTTGAAATTGCTGACTGGCTGAAGAGTAGGAACCGAAGGTAATCCATCAGGAGTCCTGCCCGGCGAATCTCGGGGTATTACAGGGGCAGTGAATTTACATCCCCGAATCTGGTCCACATGACACCGCCAAATCCACCCATCCTCAAGGTCCACCCTGTAAGAACAGGGCCCCGTTACTTGGACAATTCGACCTGGCAACCACAAGGGATCACCCCCATGGTTCTGGACAAAAACCCATTCCCCCTCAGTAAAGGTCCTGATACAGCTGGTCGAGTCCAATGGGATATCAGAGGCATAATTAGGATGCAACCTGTCTAGGTCCGTTCGCAGGCGCCAGCCGATGAGAAGCTTGGCTGGGCTGCGATTGGTCATCGGGCATGGGGTGGTATGTTGTGCCAGGAGGTATTTCGTTAATTTCTCCTGCCATGTCCTTAACAAACCGGACAGCTCCTGCATCCTTAACAAACCGGACAGCTTGTTCAGCCCGGCCATTGCTGGCCGGGTGGTAGGGTGAAACCTGGGCATGCCTGATGCCCAAACTAACCATGAACATCTGGAAAACAGCTGAGGTGAACTGTGGCCCGTTATCTGAAACTACCACAGGCAAACTGTGGGTGGCAAACAATTTGCTCAGCAACCTATTGATAGCCTCAGAAGTGGTTGATGCCATGAGAACTGCCTCCACCCAGTTAGTATGCATCAACCACTATCAGAAAGTTGTGCCCATGGACCGGGCCAGCCAGGTCAATATGAACCCGGGACCAAGGACTCCCAGGGACCTCCCACTTCGTAGGCATGGCCACGGGTGGCACTGCCCGGGACAGTTGGCAACTCCGGCAATTCTCCACCCATTCTGAGATGGCCTGATCCAATCTAGGCCACCAAATGCCAGGATGAAATGCCTAAAGCTTTCATCCTGGCAATACCAGGATGTCCTTCGTGTAGGTATTGCAATACAGAGGTGCGCAAGGGATGAGGGACCACTACCTGACTGCCCCACAGTAAGCAGCCCCTCAAGATGGACTGCTCATGTAGTAGTCCCACCAACACTACAGTGGCCAGTCTTGGCAGCTTTACATGAAGGGCACCCAAGTATTGTTTAGATGAAGGCGCTAGGGCGTAGCTATGTGTCATGGCCCAATATGGACCAAGCTATTGCTGAATGGGTCGGTGGGTGCAAAAGGTGCCAAGAGTCAAGGCTGGCACCACCCATAGCTCCAGCACATGAGTGGGAAACTCCCAAGGCCACCTGGTCCCAGATACATGTTGATGGTCTTGGTTCTTGGTGGTTGCTAATACATATTCAAAATGGCTTGAAATAGTGCTTATGGTGTCAACCACCTCTGAGGCAGTAATTATTTCAGAAATTATTTGCCACCCATGGGCTGCCTGACCTCTTGATGTCTGACAATGGGCCACAGTTAATGCCAACATCGTTTGAAATATTCCTGGCTGGGCATGGGATCCATCATGCCCTGGTCGCCCCATTCTACCCAGCCAGCAATGGGCAGGTAAAGCAATGCCACCAAGGAGGCATTAGCTAAAATTGGGCCAGGGGACTGGCAAGCAAAGATAGCAAAATGCCTGTTAATACATCATGCCACACCATGCCCGTCAATCAATAAGAGTCCAGCCAGGCTCTTAATAGGCCGATATTTAAGAACCAACTTAGACAGGCTACATCCAAACTATTTCCCAGAAAAGCCCCTGGACTCAACCAGCAAGATCTGGTCATTTAGACTGAATGTTAGACAAGTTGCAAGAAGAATGCATGTTGTCTTATTCCCTCAAACTGTCAGTGATAAATTCTGCTATCATGTATTGGCATGGAAACACAGATGTTGTGATGCATGGGTATCATGGCCCCTACACTTGGAATTACTTAGGAGAGAAATTTAAATAGAATTAAAAGAAAGAGGATCTGTCTACAAAGCAAAGCATCCTCCCATTTTTTTTATGTCCAAGAACATCTTAAACTCCATACTCACCTCAAGGTCAAATAACCAAGATGAGTTGAAAGGCTTAAAAGGCTCTGATTTCTATGAAATTATTATTCATAATAGTGTAATGTATTCAATAGCCATCTATGTTGTACAAGTTCATGTCTGTAACACTTCGTGTCATTTAAATGTGTAATGTAATATTTTAAAAATTGAAATCTTGTATTCCTACTGTTTCTTCACTTCAATATAAAATGTGAAGAGCAATTTTATTTTCTTCCAAATGAGCTGGGTAAACCATCAGTGTAGATGGCATCCTGAAGAAAATTCTGCAGTTCTGCCTAAGATTTTTTCCTTATCTGAACAATGGTACCTTGGTACTCAATGTTAATTGATTTTGGGATGTGCAATGAGTATCACAAATGATGAGTACCAAACAAATTTTTCCCATAAGGAATAATGTAGTGAGTCTCAAGGAAGCCAACACTAAATAGTTCTAGCTTGTGCATTGATCACTAAATAAATGATGAGTAGCAGGACAAAATTTTCACATCAAAATGTGTTGAGTACTAAATTCGTTTCAAAGCAGTTGAGTACCAAGGTACCACTCTAATAAGCAATTATGTCAAATACAGAGAATATTATGTAAATTAAGTTTTAGATAACTATATTCAAATAGCTAAATATTAAAATGCAGATACACATTCAAAATTGCTGTTGCAAATTAAGGTAAGATTGTGTCATCGTATAGAAACCGTTAGCCCAAATAGCTAAATGCTAACATTGGATGGCATACAGCATTCTTAATATGAATGAATGTGGAAAAGTTTGCAACCAATGTAGGTGAATTGGGGAGCCTTGTGAATGGCTGGCAAAGCTTTGCAGTCTCTAACTCCTGTGAAAGGCACTATTCATGTCAAAGGAAGGATTTATTTATTTATTTATTTTAAAAAAATAAGGAATTAGGTTTGATGATACTAAATACCCAACCTGAACCTTTTCAACTTATTAGGGCTGCTCAGGTTAACCCACCCTTTTCTTGAGGTGAACTTATACACTGAGTTTAATAGTTCCCTTCTTTGATATAGCTACTTTTTTCAACATTACATTCGGTTATTCAAAAAAATGGATTTGTACTATATATACAGTAACAAGCAAAACATTTTAATGTTTCCCACCTCCAAGAAAAAATAGACTATTATGTAGTGGACAAAATGTGGATATTTAGTATTATTCTTAATTGCTTCTTGGTGTTACAGTCATTAGAAATAATTTGTTTTTATTTTCAATATACACCCATTCATTTTGCATTTACATTGGAAATTAAGGCATTTTGTGTGCATTCTTTTGTCTCATTTATTATATTTATTTGATTACATTTTTAGCCCACCTTTATTAATTTATAAGTAGCTCAAGGCAACAAACATACATAATATTCCTTCCTCCTATTTTCTCCACAGCAACAATCCTGTGAGGATAGGTTGGGCTGAGAGAGAGAGTGATTGGCCCAAGGTCATCCAACTGGCCTTCATGCCAAAGGCAGAATTAGAACTCACAGCCTCCCAGGTTTCTAAACCAGCACCTTAACCATTGAATCTCAAATCCTTTTTTTAAAGAAAAACTGCATTTTTCAAACTTCTCTTGTTAATACAACATGAAGCAAGATTTAATATAAACTTGTTCTCAAAATCACAAACTGGGTCTTCTGCAAAATACATTTTATAATTAGTGATTTACATAATACAGTGAGTGAGGCATCTTTACTAAAAGAAATAATTCTGCATTTTTCAGAGATTGTTCAGGCCAGCCTGCAATAAAGCCCAAAATCATTCTAATCTCATGAGTTCATCTCCTGAACTCTTCATGCCAGAACCTCTCCTATAATTGCAAGACAATATGTCCAAATAATAATAATAGTAGACTACAGCTGATAGACACCCTGAACTTGTCTCACATTCAGTGTTCAACTATTTGAGTCCATAACAGTCATGAATCAAATAACTGGGTTTCAACAGCATACTTTTAGCCTTAGCACTACCTCCTTTACCTTATGATTTGTTGTGTTACTTCACTGTTAAGCAAATTATTAGCAGATATTTTGTGTAGAATACCTATAACAAAGATGTATATTCTTAATTATATGGTCCTAAATTTATTCTTATTATTAAACAAGGCATGTTATAATAACGTGGTCCTCTTAATGTACACTAGCCAAAACAATAAAATAATAGAAATGAGGCTTAAGTACATGTGAATAGGATTACATTATAACAGAAATATATTTCATATACTACGCATCAGTTTAGTAGAACTGGGCTTTTATAAAGATGGGCATATTAAGTTTACTCAATTATTTACACTCCTCCCACCCAGGTTTGAATTCTTTTCTTATAGAGGATAAATTAGAAATCAGTATGGTTCATAATCACTTCCCCAAAATTTCAGTATCTTGGCTTCTCCGGGGAAGCACTCTTAATTCTTCCCACACTACTTGTGTGATTTTGCTCTTTTATGTGCTTATATAACATAGAAGCATGGATGGATCTGAATACAGATAGAATACACAGAGTATTGAACAGAATGAACAGGCCTAAGAAAGTATGAGTATTCACTGAGTAAAGCTGTAGTGGGTTTCAATTCCGGTCGCTACCAGTTCGCTCACAGGCACGGGCGTGCTCACGCACACGCGCGATGCTTCTGCGCATGCGCAGAGATATCCAGGCAGGTGGGCAAAGCCTGTTGTGGTCTGTCAGCAGCCTACAGAGCTGGCAACATAGTCAGACAGCAATGAGGCTGAGGTGAGGCTAGGGCCATCAGAAAGTGAGGTGCGGACTCTAGAGCCTCCAGAGTCTGATATTAGTGAGGAAGAGGAACAGAGCCTGTTCCTAATGCATGCATGAGAAGAGCTGCCAGAAGGCAAGAGCAGTTCAAGCAGAGAGGACAACTTGGGAGTAGGGCCAAGAGATGATTGGCTCCTCCCATAAGGCTTAAAACAGACCAGCACTGGTGTTTCAGCTTGCCGGAAAACAACGTTGTAGCTGCGTCTTTTGCTTCGTCTTCTGCTTCATATACGTCTTTGTTTTTGTGGCTTCTGGACGTTTGTCAGGAAGGGCCTTTGGCAGTTCGCCTAATTGGACTAAGGTTTGTGAAATGACTGAGGAATTTGTGTTGGGAGGCATTTGTTTTACTTTGAGTTGAACAACGCTGGGAATGAAGTAATTCCCAGCTGTTTGAATAAAGTTTGTTTTTCCACAGACTAAGTTTATTACTACCTACTTGGGCCTGGGTCACAACAGAGCCTCCTGCCGCCACCGCTACTGGTTTGCCCAGTCTGGGGCAAACCGGTAGCAACCCACCACTGGAGTAACAGTAAATGGAATAAGTCACTTTCACTTCTTATCATTATTTAATAATAAAGCATTATATAATAAAAAATAGTATACCTAAAATTCACATCCTTTGGAACAGGATGTTTGCTCAGTAGGAGTGTTAATGCTCCCTACGACAACCTGTTCCATTTTCTAGCATCTTTCAATAGTGCCAGCAAATATTCCTTAATAAAATTATAGAGGGCTACTCTTTATCTAACTGGACAGTACTAAACTAGATGTATCCATTTGTATTTTGATCAAGTCTATATTTATTATATTATTCTCTGCAGTATTAATGCATCTGTCCAAACCTATTAGGTTCAAATCAAAAGACTGATTCTTGGATAAATGAAATAATCAAGAGTTTGTTTGAAGTACAAAGAATCACCATAAACTTCCAAAACCGAGAAAACTAGATATCTATGATTTTAATATTTCCTTAATCTATTGACTAAAAATGTAGATAAAACAGCTAAAGGAACATTCTTTTCCCTAAATCTTTATCAATAATTATTTAAAGATATAAAACCCCACAACATTTGTATTTTATAGATCCCATGTGTAGTGAATAATTTAAATGTTTTCCCTTCGTTGGGGAAGAAAAATAAAAAGTTGATTGTCTTCTTTTAAAATAAAATAAACCCAAAGCAAATTTCTATAAACCTGGTGTATTGTTGCTCTACATGGAATATTTCCCCCCCTGAGGAAATATTTCTGTTGTGATGCCTATCAAGAAAACACTTGGAAATGATTAAGTAGCTGGAAAAGCCACTGCTCCCCCCCTCTTTTCCAGTTGTTATTCCATGACTGTCCCTTCCAACTTCATTATTCTGTTGGTTTGCTCTGTCCAACTATTGTCCTTCATGGTTGTGTTGCAGATTAAGAAATATTCTTTGACTATTGTTGCCTTGTCTAATTTAGACCTAGAGCCAAAGCAGTATAGGCAAACTATTTCCCGTCAATTGTTTTACTAGTCTGTTTAAGATATTTTATTGCATCTTTCAAACAAATTAAACATTGCTAACTGTGGCAGTCAATACTGCCATAAATACTACTTCTGACGAAGTATCAAAGTGCTTCCAGGTTGAAAAGATTAGCCAGTGACATCTTTTTTTTTTCATAAGGGAACGAGAGAATGTTGTCAGGATCTTGGAGTTTATTTGTAGATGGAATTCTATTTTTTTTTTTCATTACATGTTAATGATCACCAAAGACAATTTCTGGAGTAGAAAGAGCAAGTCCAATATTATTATTTACATTAACTAGAAATGTACTTTTGTACTTTGTAAATACTTGAGACCACTAGCAGAATCACTGGAACATGTAAAGACCAAATTTTCAAACTTAAATTTGGATCCAGTCTTTGCTGAAATGGTTTGTAGGATCCGAGAAAACTTCCAATATGATGGGTATTTCCCACTGTATTCATTTGTAGTTAAATTGTCATTATGATGATTATTATTTTAATTCTGTTGAAAAGCTTTTAAAAATTAGTCGTATTTAATATTTTTGTTTTATCTTGTTTTCTGGTCAACTACTATCAGGTATGAAAGATCAAGTTCACACATTACACTGATTTATTGCTACTATGCACTGGGACATTCTCAACTAACATTAGCACCTGCATGGAATTAGATAAGGATCAATGGTATTCAAGGAGGCTAGACTTAGTTCACTTGTAGCTATGTAGGGATTCTAGGCAGATTCCTTTTTTAACTGTGCCACCAGGTTCTGCCATTCCTTCCTCTACATCTACTTAAGTACCATTCTTTAAGGAAAGGAATAAAAAATAAAGTAAGGAATAAGCAATATTATATATATATGCTTATACCTCCTTATATTTCCTCATATATATGTTTATATACTATATAATCTTTTGTGTGATGCTTATATATATTGCTGTGACAAATAAAAAAATAAAAATATTCAAACACAGTATATCCAACTCTTAGTGTGATATCCTGTGTATGAATTGCCAATTTTAGGGTGAAGCCAGGTATCAAGCAATGTAGCAGAAGATAAACGTATCACTAAAACAAAAATAAAACAACAAAGAGAACAGCAGCGATATAACCCTTTCTGTGCATATGCTGAATTTCCTCCATAATATTATAAGAATAAGCTATATCTTTCAAATGACTTTGAAATAAATGGCTGCATCTGCAAAACATATTTTTCTTTTTAAAAAGAGAACATGAGGTGACATAGGATTATCATCATACTGTATAGGTCTTCAATAATCTAGACAAAGCTGTTGAGGATATTATAGTGTTGAAATTCAATTTAATGGCCAGCCCAGCTGATTTTTGTATATGGGAAAGAGTGTCTTCTTTTCTTTATGTTGGATTTGTCGGTGGCTATTGGGTATGAACTTTAAATCTTCATGGTTTAGATATGAGGTAGACTTTTGAAGATAGAAGACTTGGTTTTATAGCTGCTAGAGACAGAAATATAATTTCTTTACTCATTTCTCAGACCACATACCATATTCTTCAGTGGATCCTACAAATCTCTAAAGCAGGGGTGTTAAATTAACGGGCCGGTTTTGTCACAAGCTGGCCCCACCCGATTTAGTGAAGGGGGAAAAGTCCTGATACGTCACATGACACCGCCATGATGATGCAAGTTTGACACCCCTGCTCTAAAGCAAGCTCTCAAGGAATACATGAAGATGTGAGTTGGGCCTGTGGAATTTAATAGCTCTCATATGCATCTCTTTTCATAAGTGGCGAAGGAATGCTGTTCTCAGCTCTTGAGGTCTCTTTGTAGATGGGATTCTATTTTTTAAAAAAAAATCTTCACATGTTAATGATCACTAAAGACAATCTCTGGAGCAGAAAGGGCAATACTGTCCAACCTTCTCTTAAAAAGTTCATAAAAAGTAACCCCTCCAAATTTTATCAAAGTCTTTTCAGTATTATTTATTAGTTAATATCCCAAAAGCATCTGGCTTGAACCATTTGACACAGATCCAGAGAAAAGGAGAAAGACAGATGGATACTGTCTGGAGCCACCATGTGTGAACTGTATGCCATAAAAATTGTAATTATATTATTAAACAACAACATCTGCCTATTCCAGGTCCTTGGGAAGGACTCAATGGCTGGATAAAAATACCAAATCCAGTCTAAACATCTGGCCGACTGTGTGACCAACTATAATAATAGTACAATGACTTTGCAAAGTCTGCTTCTGTGTGAGCAGCTCTTTGCTTACTGAATTATGAATTAAGAGTCAGCATAAGCTGCCATTTCACAGCCTTTGCCTTCAGTTATACAAACTTTTTGAGCAAGTCTTCAATACTTGGACTTATCAGATTTTGTTCCTCGATGCATTTTATAATATGATTAGATTACAGATTGGAGTGTAGCAAAAACACAGTCTGAAACTCTTTTCTTCTTCTTAAAGCAGTTCATTTACACATTGACTGATATGATTCTCTAGGTAGCATCAATTCTATTTTCTCTGCAAATAAAGCTCCACAACCTTCCAACTCCACAAGCCTGCTATTCAATACCAAGACTAACCACATTATTTTAATCAGCCATATAATACTCCAGAGTTACAACAGTGCATGTGAAAACTTTTTTTTCAAAGTAAAAGGAATGAAGGAGAATGTTCTATGAAAGAATTGACCTTTATATTAGAGATGTGCCTTTTTTTGTTGAATATAACAATAACAGAGTTGGAAGGGACCTTGGAGGTCATCCAGTCCAGCCCCTGCTCACACAGAAGACCTCTATTAGGGATTTGAACCACCGAACTGCCGAACTTTCTGGTTGACAAGCTCAGTATCTTAGCCTTTGAACCACCTAGCCAGGACATTATCTTGGCCATTGATCTTGGCCATTCACATAACCCAACTTTTAGGAACATCTAAAATGCCCAGAGTCACCTTGTAGGAGATATAGGTAGCATAAAAAATTAATAAAATAAACCATTGAGGTGGTTAAAGGATGGAGGCCACAGACCTCTTTTAGAGGACTCCAGTTTTTTACTTTAAAATGTTCAGCCTCTTTTTTTACATTTAGGGAGGCAGTTAAGCAGGTGGATGGGAGCTAGATGCCTCTGGCAAGAAAATTACTCCTATTCTCCATATGGAACTCAAACAACTTCTAATGCCAAATATAGGCAGATGGTAGCAATATGGGTTGCTACCGGTTCACACTGGTTCAGGCGAACTAGTAGCAGCGGCAGACTCCGCCCACCCACCCGGATGTCATCAAAAACAATCCGTGCATGTGCAGAAGCTTCTGTGCATGCGCAGAAGTGGTGCACGTGCATGTGAAGCAAGTGCACACCAGCGCACCGGTAGCAAAAGTAAGTGAAACCCACCCTTGAGCCAGATATTGCTGCCAGATTTGAGCAATGTGCTGAAACTGAGGGGTCAATGTAGGGGTCTATGTAACTCATGAGTTGCCTACCCCTGTTTTAGCAAGTGATTCAGTTCATGATCTAACCAAGTTCTCTTTTGAGTGAAAGCATCTCTTGGCTTCCAGACACACAGAGAGAAAAGTTTCCCAAACCAATATGCTAATGCAAGGAATTCAATTTATTACCTTTTCAGACTCTTACTTATAAGTTCAGAAAAATCTGGTATAATTAAGCAACAGTGTTTTAGCTTTTAAGATGCCATCATTCATAAGAAAGTATTACAGGGATGCACCTTATATAAATGCATCACTTAGTCACAATTGACAATGTAAGCTAGTACCGGTAACTCATTAAGTCTGTCAATTAAGGAAAACTGCACGTTTCCTTCAAGTTTCAAACCACTAACATCCATCCACTAACAGTAAGTCTCTAACAGAGACCCAATTAACTTTTTCGGGGATTCTCAGTTTTCTTCCCAGAGAGGCTCGACATTCCCTTTTTCCTGTGACTTTTACAGTTTTAACAAATTCCCATTTTTCCACAGTTGTAACAACTATGGGCCTCTCTGTCTTCTCAATGCCTTCCTTTGGCTTGGGCAGGAGTTAAAAGCTTCTTGACTCGTTTCACTTTTCCAGCTCCTTAGAGTTCCTACTTTCTGGGACAGGCTTTCTCACTCTTTCTCCTGCACTTCCCTCACATCCTCTGACCTTCTGCTGCCAGGTAGTCCTCAGCCAATTCGACTTGTTTCTGAATTGTGTTTTTGCACCCAAAACTTCACTTTCTGACCTGTTCCAAAGTTACTTGGTCTACCACTTTTTCTTTGCTCATTTTATCTGACCTTAACCATTTCCTGCCTATGTCTTCCAACCTAGGCCACAATTGGAAATCCCTTTATATTTGTCATATGTGTAGCTCCTAAACCACTGCTTATATGTGTAGGGAGTGACATCATAACTGTATAGGATTCTCTCTCTAACATGGGAGTAATCCATTACCTCTCTTGCCAGAAGACTACTATAAACTTTCAAAGCTTTTCACTGTTAAACATGGGGCTATTCTGGCCACCTGTTCACTTTCAGGCCATTTACAAAAGATAGCAGCTCTTTCAATCATGCTAAAATAGGCTTCTTCATCTTGTTCCTCTGACAGCTTGCGATTTTTTTACATCTTTGGGACCATCTCTGACTGTCACATGTTCTTAAAACCCTAGTGATGAATGTGCCCCTTCTGGTGACTGCACCCCTTGAAGTAAGTTTTCTGCAGCTAAACTCTTCTTGCCTTTCCTTCTTTTCCTTCTTCTTCTTATGCCATATCCATCATCAGATGTTGGTAATCATGTTGGCGATCCTATTCTTTCCCTACGCTAGCCTATCCTTCCTCTCTTCCCCAAAGAAAAGGGAGAGCACCTCCAAAGCTGCTCTCCCTTTTCTTTGAAAGCCTTTTCTCTTGCTGTTGCTTTAAGAGAACTGGGATGATATTGGCTGAAGTATCTGAGTTTAGCCCCATTTTTGGCTAATCTATCTTTTTGGTTTATCCACTGGCCTATGGTGGGTACCTGTCTCTTCCAAATAGTAGTTTCTTCTAAGGGAGAATGTTACTTCTGTCTTTTCCATGTCTGTCTATGCAGGCTCTGATAACAGATTTGGTTTCTGCTGCCAGGACGTTGGTGATTTCCTGCAAAGTCTTAGCTCTGCAATGGCCAAACTCCCTTTTATAGCCACAGCTTATTTTATTTTCAGGAACTATTTAATGAACTCTTGAGTTTAAACTACCACCACTTCTGTATTTTGTGTTGGATATCCCAGCTCTGCCACCACTTGCCACACATTCTTTTAACTCTACTTAATTTAGTGAGCTCCAAACATAAAAGAGCCAACACAGGAACCTAAACAACACAAATACCCAGTGCTATCACTCACTACTCCATTCTTGTCCACTGTTGCTGCTGCTGCTACTGTTACTACTACTACTTTTACTACTAAAACTCCAACTATTACATATTGTAAGTCCTTCTACTTCTTGTGGGTATTGCTAAAGAAAATTATTTGTAGATGTTTTAGGCTGCTTTACTTCCACATTCAAACACGCACAAGCTCTACAACCAGCTGTGTCTCTTTTTATAGCCATGCTGGTTGGGAAAATGGCTTAAAGAGACAGGACAACAACAGCACAGGTGCTGGCCATTTTCTGGGCAGCCTGCTCTTCCACAGTAACCATCATAGAGATTAAGCTACATTATGTGCCCCCAGAGGAGCTATTATGCATGACAGGGAAGTGGGACTTGCTAAACTTTCCTTCTACCAAACAAGAACTAGACAGGGTGCAAAGCAGAAAAGAGGTATATCAAGATTAGCCAAGATAGCAATAAATTTCCTTCTGTTCCAAATAGTACAAAGAAGACTAAGGTCAGAGTAAAAACTGTGTCTGAAATCAGTCTTTGAGTATGCTATAAAAGCTCTGGCAGTTGGTTACTGGAACTTATAGAGAGAAGACGCTATTTCTAATGCAAGTTCATTTTCAACTAACCAGCTTTATATACTGGTCTTCAAATGTCTGACCTAGCCCAGTTAGTTTTCATTTGTTAATTTCACAAGGCTGACTGTTCTGTCCTCCCTTGCCTCCGTCCGAGCAATGGCTCAATTAGCCGGCACTATCAGCCCTGGCAGCAAAAGAGCGAGCGTCTGCCAAGTGGCTCCGTTATCTCCCTCGACGCCGATAAGTCAAACAGTACTTCAGCTCTTAGTTCAGCAGTTAATTTGCCTGCTATGAAGAGGCACAGCAGCTCTGGCTGTCTTTATATCCTGTGGGGTGTGGCTCCATGACTCAGCACTTCCTAGGCCTGCCCCACCCCTGCTTCTTTTGTTCCCTCCTCTCCTGCCTACGAAACCTAGGGTTCAACCAAGTCTGATTGCCATCAGCTGGGTCTGAAGGCGTGGCCTGGGGGGGAAAGAGTCAGGGGATGAAGGCCTCGTTATCTCTTCCACCTGGCCTGCCTCTGGCTCCTGGAGCTGAGCCAGGAAAGCCGGTGCTCCCGAGGTAAGTCCTGATGGCCCTTCCCCCTAACTATCCAAGTCACTTTCTGACAGGAGGCCCAGCTCGGGGGGCGCAGACACAACACTGACCTTCTTGAGAGGATTCATGATTAGGCCAAAAATCCCAAGGAGGCTCTCCTTATAACCTTGTGCTCCTAAACTTTTCAGCCCCATGGACTCCAATCTGCATTCATGGTTGCTTTTGTGGAAGATATGGAGGTTTGTTTGAAATTCATATTCTTTACTACATTAGAACTTTCAAAATGCTTTGTTAACATAGTCTTCCCAAATAATCCATTTGGATTTTCCATGTAGGACTATCTTTTTCAGGGTCAAATCATTTTTTTTTCTTCATGCATGCCTCTCATCATTCTAACAAAATTAGCCTAAAGCTTATAGGGCTAAATCAGTGGTAGTCAAGCTGGTCCCTACCGCCCACTAGTGGGCATTCCAGCTTTCATGATGGGAGGTAGGGGTTTTGTCTGATACGGAAGCACTTTCCTTTTTTTAAATTTAATTGACTTTTTAAAAAAATTTCATAGCATTATTTAAAAACATTTTCATTCGGTTTTCATAAAATTCCCCGTGACAATTTAAATTTCTGAAAATATACTATTTGTATTGCCCGCGCATAAGTTTAGTTCACGTTACGTAAGTGAAACTAAATGGCGCTATAGTGCGACTGCAAACAAAACAGCCTCGTCCTAGAATAGCTCGCGCATCTCCCCCCGAACCAGTGGGCGGTTAGAAAATTTTACTACTAACAGAGATACAAAAGTGGGCGGTAGGTACAAAAAGGTTGACTACCCCTGGGCTAAATGATTGAAAGTATTATTTGGTATTCTACAATAGGGTTACCTAACCTATATGTCTAGATATAGTGTTCTCTAGATATATTAAACTTCAGTTAAAATTACTCCAACATGTTTGGAGTACCAATATAACTGGAGGCTGCTAGGTTTGAGAAGGGTGCTCATTAATATATAGATACATAGTTGCCAGTGTTAGTCCTGCAATTTCCTGACTGAAAACACTCTCGATATAATCTGATCTATTTTGCATTGCAGTTATTAGATTGCTTTTATATATATTGAATGTGCAATATTAGCTATGCTTTAAAAATATTACAAGACTTAGTCAAAGGAGTCACACTGTAATTTCACATACAAATGGACGTTCTGAAACATTTATTTCTAGAACCCTATCCTAAACTAAAAGATAACTGTAATTTACAGTAAACTTTCAAAGGAACATGTAGAACATGTAGAAATTGTTTTCTTTTATCCAGTGCATGGTCAGTCATCCTGCAATAGTTTAATCTGCAGACAAGGTGGCTTTGGACGTATCTCTTGCAAGATGACAGGACTCAAGCTGTGGCTGAGTGAAGCCTGCTGAGTTGGGAAAGCAAGGTGGAAATGGGGAAGAGTCAGCATCTCACTTCTCTCTCATAAAATGGAAAGAAAGCAATAAACCAAAAGGCATTTCCGACAGGTAGCCATTAAATCATTCAGTATCCAGGTCCCCAGAGAGAAATAGCAGCCCTTCTTTCCTTTTGCAGAATGGGTTGTTTCTGACCATTTCTCATGCAATGCTTGGTGTCTTCACCCCGGCCTCTCTGGGTGTTTAGCTCCGATTCATGCCACAGTTACTTTGGAGATGGACCTTCATCCATGCCTCACGTTCAAAGAATTTTGAATGGGTCTCCAGTGATACCATCCAGGGTTTCTGTTTTTCTCGTGATAATGTGCTAATGGTCTGAGACCCAAATGCACTCTTTCTACACATCATCATTTGTCAAACTCGCTACATGATGCTGGAAATGAGGTGGAAGAAAGGGGGAAGGCAAGGAAGGGTAAATGTGGCTCTGCTTCTACTACCACCCCTCACTCATTTGGTTCTCCCTTAATCTATAAAACATCTGATTAGAGATTGGAAAAACAAACAGTCTACTTGTTTCCCTCTTTTGTCTACACAAGACCCCTGAATGACTATCTATCAGTCTAAAAAATGATTTCTAAGAAAGTAATTTCAACATTGAGAACATAAAATTATATACCACGAGATATGGAGAGCTTCTGGTTGTTTCAGATAAAGATGTCAATCACAGTGGTAATATTGAAAGGAAATCTCATTTAGTATAATAAATCTAGTATAGGTATCCACAGGAATTCTGGTGGAAGGTGGGACTGTAACGTAGAATATGACTAACCTGTACCTTTTGTTTTGTTTTACTGGTTTGTTGTTTAACATCAGATATCATGAATAGATATTAGATATAGGTAGATATTAAGATATAGAACACTTATTCCATTCTTATGAATCGACGTATTTCAAAATGTAACTTTTAACTTATATATAACTTCTTCAATTCTTCCTACCTTAGATAATTAACTACATATTTCATCATACGTGTACCCAGTGGTGAAATCTAAATTTCTTTCCTACCAGTTCTATGGGTATGGCTTGGTGGGTGTGGCTTGGTGGTGGGGGTCATGTGACTGGGTGGGCATGGATATCAGAAGACAGAGACAGAAGCTCACTAACAATGTCCTGCTGGAGCAGGGTTGGACTAAACGACTTCCAACTCCCTTCCAGCCCTAGATTATCCTCTGAAGCTGTGTCTAGTGCCAGGTTTGTAGTCCTTCTTTCCTCTCCTTTTTCCTCCCTCCCTCCCTCCCTCCCTCTTTCTTTCTTTCTTTCTCTCTCTCTCTGTCTCTCTCTCTCTCTCTCTCACACACACACACACACACACACACACACGAACCCCCACTCCCCCATTTTTTACCTACACCCCCCATTTTTTGCCTAGCAGGCTTCAGATTTTTTACCTTTTAACAAATGTTTTTAAAAGAAAAAAAAAAGCCTCTGACGATCAGGCACCTCAGCTGGGATCGTCAGAGCCTTGTTTTAACCCTTTAAAATCATTTTTTTTTACAACCTCTTTGGTCGAAGAGGCTGTTAAAAAAATGCTTTTAAAAGTAAAAAAAAAAAAAGGCTCTGACAATTGTGTGGCTCAGCTGGGCATGGGGGGTGGGGGCAGGGATTTTTGCTACCGGTTTTCCGAACCACCTGCCGCCATTGCTACCGGATCAGCCGATCTGGTCCGAACTGGGAGCATTTCATCCCTGCACATACCATAGCCTTATTTGGTCTTTTTGTATATAATATTTTACTACTGTTATCCATGTTTTCTATACCATATGCTAAACAAACCAACTAACCATGCAACCAACTATGAATAGAAACACAATTGACTAGACTTAACATACTTAGCAGTAACCCTAGCCTGCTTTGACCACATGGTTGTTGATATGGTGGAAGGTGAGATCTTCCCAGCTCCTATTGGCCAATTTAGGCTCCTGCAAGGATGCCTTCTCCCCTGGGTCACTGGAAAATACCCTGCATGACTAACTTGATTTCAGCCACAGGAAGTGCTACACACCTGACTTTGGCAGAGACATTTGCTCAGCCAGTGCTTTCCAAATGATTTGTTAAGTCATAGATAAGCTCCTTATAGACATGGGTTTGATGCTCTTTAGAAGAAGGATAAGATATAGAAGCAGCATTGACTGCTAATTCTCGACCGCTGAGAAAACGGATTTAAACTAAGGAAGAAATCTGGAGCATTGGTTCTCTCATTACTAAGTATATTAGAAATTTTCCACTGTTTCTGATAACGGGATCTGGCGTAGCTGCATTCTTACTCACTGGTTTGCCTATCCCATTCCTACTCCACTACTTCTGGTTACTGATTACTACATTACTACAAAGACAGAGATGGACCTGGTAACAGTATATGCCATTCCCAACTTGTTCATTCTGTTGGTTTTTACATTCTTTCTGATATTAAGTTTCTCTTGTGCTTTAATTATTTTTTCTTTTTGTGGGCAATCTCTTTCCCCCCTTTTATGTTATAAATCTTGATACATTAGTGCAATGATATCTATATAGTACAATTAAATTCCCAATATTCTGTTATTTGAATACCTGTTGGAGTTGGGAGAAGGGCTCAAGCAGGGAATTAGCCTAGATTCACTATGTAAACACAAGAGGGCTAGGTCTGACCTCCTCTGAATGCCATTGACTCTTATCTGGTCTTTTCCAGGTGAGAGCTCTGGGGTGATCAATACTTTCCCATCAACATTTTCCCATTCAAATCTAAAATATTCTACAGGTCCTAGATGTATTTGGCTTCACTGAAGCTGTGTCCATTAGTATATATATTTCTAAATAGCTCCGCCATAATCAATGCTCAGTGTTACAGTCTGTCGGGGGAAGCAAGCCAAGATATAATGTTAGGAACATTAAAAACAAAACTTTCAAAGGATAGATGAGATTCTTGTCCTGCCTTTACAAAAATGTTACATAAATGTTGCTGAAAAAGTTCATGCCTGTAAAGTCAACTCTAAATTCAGTTTGCATATTATCTTGGTTCGTACTGTTGTATGTTCGTATCTAAGATTTACTTGTAAATTCCTAGTGGACTCAAAACCTTACATGTTATTACTTAACAGGAACAGATTAAAAAGAAGGGCAAGAAATGAAAGAACAAATAGAAACCAAGAAAGTGGGTGGGAACTAAGAGATTCATAGGGAAGCAGAGTAACAATGATATGAATAGTAGCATAATAATAATGCTAGTGCAAGATGTAACAATGGTCAATAAATTGAACAGCTTTCAAAGAGCTTAGACAAATTCAGCAAATATGATTCTACTCCAATATTAGAGGCAAATGCCTTTTGAAAGCTGTTACTAATAAATATGGATAGCAGGTTGCTACCATGTTAATGGTATGGCCACTGTGGAAACAGAATCATGGTTTAGAGAGTCTTTTTGTTCTCATCAAGCATATTGTAATATTGTATATCCCTGACTTCTGAAGGATAAACTGTCTAGGATTACATTCAGTTAACAATTTGGCTATCTTGATTTAAAATACATATTGATGCATAGCATAGCTCTTGTGGAACTAACTGGCTTTTCCAATGCAGAATGGATAATACAACTTTATCAAAGTTCAGCACTCTACAGCGTTGTTTGTCAACTGAATCTTTATCTTAGCAAGTCATTGGAGTCATGACTTGCCATTCTCATGATCATATAGCAACCACTAGGCCTTCTTTGATTCTTAGTTTTAAAAGTATATTGTGTTTCACAAGGAGGATATTCCTTCTGTAAAATGATTAAACAGAGATACAATTTCATACAACACTGCAGCTGATAAGAGGTGGTGAGATTTGGCCACCTCTGCAATCTACCTTGCAATACATAATTTGGTTTAGACATGACTAGATGAGCATTGCAACATTTGTGGCCAACCCCCAGGATTCCATAACGTGAGGAAAAACAATTCAGTTAAACCTACAAATTCAGCTTTTCCTTTGCTTCATGTTAGTATTTGATACAGATCCAAGCTATACCTTACACATATATTTAATGTCAGTGGCCTCTCCTCACCAATGAGGTAGAGTTCCTAACTTTAATATTTAACAGGCACCAGTCCATTTTATTCCCCTAAACAGACGGATATCTAGCATTATTTGAAATCACGGCATGAAATCAATCTTTTTTTCTGATTACTCTCTATGTGTGAGCCACTTCAGTTCTGCTGGCAGATCTCTCACACTCTGGAGTCCTCCTTCAATGTCCTGACATTTAATTAGATTTAACCCCAGGTAACTTTTCAAAAGAAAATTGTAATAATTTTAATTTGATGGGCGACATGTCAGGAAGAAAAATAACAACCTCAAATCCGGTATAAACTTGTGATGGAAAACCAGCCAGGGGGTATTTCCAACCAGAAAGTTTGGAAACTCTTCAATGGATGGGAGAGATGGGAGGAAGCCAGGCAAAGAAAAGATGAAGTAAAGGAGATGTGATTCTTTGCCAAAATCAGCTTCTAACCGAAAATTCATGGTTCAGGGATTGGGTTTCAGAACTTTGGCAGAAAATTAGCTATACTTGATATCAGGAGGGCTGGTAGAAAATCAATGTGATCTTTCAGTGTTTCAGTGCCTATTTGGACAGTTCTTGTTCAAACTGCAATAATGTCTTCATTAGATGTTTGTGATGATTAATAGTTTATTTAACACTTTCCATATTGGAATACTTGATGTACTTTGCCGCCTGTGAGTCAGATCATGATCACTCTTTTCCTTTTATAGACTGACAGAATATGATGAAAGATAAAGAGGTAGCTTAACACTTTGATGGAAAACTCAAGAAGAGAAAAATGTGAATATAGGACTGGATCAGCAGCTCCTTGGGCAGTTTGAGCATTCTGAGTTGGAGCAGAAAGAACATTCTTTGCTGTCCTTTTTTGATGATGTTTTTGATGTTAGCTGTCCATTTTAGATCTTGTGATATGGTAGAGCCTAGAAATTTGAAGGTTTCTACTGTGTTGTCTAGTATTGTGAGAGGTGGAAGTATGGAAGGGTTTCTCCTAAAGTCTACCACCATTTCTACGTTTTTGAGTATGTTCAGTTCCAGATTGTTCCTGTTGCACCACGAGGCTAGTCGTTCAACCTCCCGTCTGTATGCGGATTCATCATTGTCTCGAATGAGACCAATCACTGTTGTGTCATCTGTAAACTTCAGTAGTTTAACAGATGGATCATTGGAGATGCAGTCATTGGTATACAGAGAGAAGTGGGGAGAGCACACAGCCTTGGGGAGGGGGGGCTGTGCTAATTGTACAGGTATCTGAAGTGATCCTGCTTAGCTTCACCTGCTGCTTCCTGTTTGTTAGGAAGCTTGTGATCCAGTTACAAATCTGTTCAGGTACCTGTAGCTGGTTTAGCTTAGTTAGAAGAGTGTCTGGGATGATGGTATTGAATGCTGAACTAAAGTCTACAAAGAGAACCCTTGCATAGGTCTTTGGAGATTCAAGATGTTGTAGGATGTAGGTCAGAGCCATATTAACAGTATCATCAATTGATCTATTTGCTCGGTATGCAAATTGCAAGGGGTCTAACAGCAGATCCGTGATGATTTTCAAGTGGGACAGCACTAGCCTTTCAAAGGTTTTCATGACTACTGTTGTGTCTGCGCCCCCCGAGCCGGGCCTGCTGCCAGAAAGTATAGTGAGGGGGAAGGGCCGTCAGGACTTACCTCGGGAGCACCGGCTTCCCTGGCTCAGCTCTAGGAGCCAGAAGAAGGCCAGGTGGAGGAGGGAGCAACAGAAGCAAGGGTGGGGCAGGCCCAGAAGTACTGAGTCATGGAGCCACACCCCACAGGATATAAAAGACAGCGAGAGCTGCTGTGTCTCTTTGTAACAGGCAAATCCACAGATTAAGAGCTGAAGTTTTTTCTGAGCAACTCACCAGTATCGTGGAAGATAACGGAGGCTCTTGGCAGACCCTGGCTATTCTGCTGCCAGAGCTGATAGTGTTGGCTAATTAAGCCATCACTCAGACAGAGGTGAGGGAGGACACAACAACTACAGATGTTAAAGCAACTGGTCTGTAGCCATTCAGTTCCTTGATGATGGGCTTCTTCGGCACTGGGATGATGGTAGTGCGTTTGAAGCAAGAAGGAACATAGCACATCTCTAGTGATTTATTGAAGATATGGGTGAAGATGGGGGCCAATTGGTCAGCACAGACTTTTAAGCAAGAAGGAGTCATCTTGTCTGGGCCTGGAGCTTTTCCTGGCTTTTGTCTGTGAAATAGGTCCTGCACTTCCTTTTCTGTGATCACTAGGGGTTGTGAACCCAATGGGATGGGGTCAGTTGCAGGAGGCTTGGCTATTGTTGGTGTGTCTGAGATGGGGGTTGTGGAGATAGGTGGCTGTAGTTTCCTTTCAAACCTGCAGTAAAACTCATTCAGGTCATCTGCCAGTTGTTGATTTCCTTTAGCCTGGGAAGGAGGTTTGCCATAGCCGGTGATATTTTTAAGAGTTTTCCACATGTTTTCTGGTTCACTTATTGAGAACTGATTCTTTAGCTTTTCAGAGTAGATTCTTTTTGCTGCTTGTTAGTACATTTCTTGCCTGATTGTACAGCATTTTATCACCTTTTCTGTAGGCTTCCTCTCTGGAATGATGTAGCTGCTTAAGTTTAGGTCTGAACCAAGGTTTTGTTGTTACTGTATATTTGCAAGTTCCTTGTAGGTACACATAGATCTTCACAGAAGTTGACATACGATGCTACAGTATCTGTGAGTTCATCCAGGTCTGCAGAGGTATTTTCAAAAATATTCCAATCAGTGCAGTCAAAGCAGGCCTGTAGCTTTAATTTTGCCTCCTCAGTCCAGGTCTTCACTGATTTAATTGTTGGTTTTGTGGTTTTAAGTCTTTGCCTATAAGCATGGTGAATCATGCAATGATCAGAGTGTCCTACAGCTGCTCATGGTAAAGACCGATAAGCATCTTTTTATGTTGTGTAGCAATGATCTAAAGTATTCTTGCCTCTAATGGGACATTTGACATGCTGGAAGTATTTTGGTAGCTCTTTCCTTAAGTTACAATGGCACTGAAAAAAGTGACTTATGACCATTTTTCACACTTACGACCATTGCAGCATCCCCATAATCACATGATCAAAATTCAGATGCTTAGCAACTGGTTCATATTTATGTGGTTGCAGTGTCTGAGGGTCACACAATCCCCTTTTGCGACCTTCTGACAGGCAAAGTCAATGGGGAATCCAGATTCACTTAACCACCATGTTACTAACTAAGGCAATGATTCACTTAACAATTGTGGCAAGAAAAGTTGCAAAATGGGGCAAAACTCACTTAACAAATGTTTCACTTAGCAACATAAATTTTGGGCTCAGTTGTAGTCATAACTTGAGGACTATCTGTATAAGATTTCATAAATGAGGTCAATTATACATGTCCCAGGATAATGTTCAAGAATCCAATCTGGGTCAGTCACTGGGACCAGAGATTTCCATTCGTTTGGAGTCTATCTTCAGGGAACTTCTCTCTCATCAAAATGTGTCTCTCTACTCTGATATCTCATCGCACATTCTGGTGAGAGAGAAGTTCCCTGAGGGTGGGTTCCAGCGCAAGTCTGAAAGCTCAGAAGACTAATGCTCTGGGGCCCGGTGACTGACCCAGATTGGATCCTGGAATATATGATTTATTTGAAATATTTTAAAATTCTTCTGTTTTGAAGACAAAAAAATTGGAGATCATCCTTTATATTTAAATGATGAATAAAAATGTTGAAAATAAAACTATCTGAACTACCTCTGCAAATCTGTCCTAATGGAGAGAAGCTTTCTATTCCCCCCCACCCTTTTCTTGTTTCAATCAGAAATTACTAACTACTGAATAGTTGGAAGTAGTCAATTGGTGACAGATGGATTAGAACTCAAAGCATAACTTCCTCATGAACAGTGGATCAACCCTTGGTAATCAATGGGAAGAGAAGAAATACCTAATGGAGATCGGAGGCTACCCTTCAGTTAACATGGCAAATCTTGCTTCTTTTGACAACTGAAACAGAAAACGGCTGAATTTTGAAATTTGATAGAGACATGAAAAGATGCACCCTGTGATTGCATATATGGGGTATTATTTGTTGAACATTCTGGAATTTGGCCAGCTTGGTTTGCCCCATTTTTTAATTTCAAAACTCTGAATTGTACTAGGTGCTTGGACCCCAGCACCTGGCCAGAACAAACATTTAAGTTCTATCTGAATAGACACTGAAGGGACATCATGAAAGCTACAGTAGAAGATCTTGATACTAATTAATAGAAAATTCTTAGATGAGGATATGCAAGTGGCAAGCTTTGCTGGCTGAGGGACTCTGGGAGTTGAAGTCCACAAGTCTTAAAGGGACCAAGGTTGAAGACCCATTTTAAAGATTTACCATCTATTCCTCTTCCTCTTGAGTAATCCTTTTGTCTCTTTAAAGCTCTGAGGCTCCTTTATCACTTTAGGTTACCTCATAGTTTAGGAAAACTATGTCTTTCACTGCCTGTGGCTTCCAGGCTAACTGCTTTTCTACTTGTATAGTGTGTACAGTGTGCTGATGTTCAGCACAGATATCTTGCATCCAGAGCTTCATAGCATTCATTCTTCACAACCACTAAAAAGAGGAGAATTACTCCTTGCTTTTATAAAGCCCCCATTCTGATTTTCTCTGAGACTTCATGATGTCTATTAAAATATATCTTCCCTTTTTATTTCCTCCTATTTACCTTAACATCAGAGTATCCCATTTTCTCTGCTTCTGACTCTTGTACTTATATGATGTGTCCATATCTTTCTAAGAGTCAAAATAGTTTAATGTTTTCTCATGGCAAGTCCTTACTACATAAATTTGTGTCCCAAATCTTTAACCTTCTGGCTTACATTGAGAAATTGAGGAAAAATTGCCTTATGTCTTTGGCTGGCTAAGTTAGACTTTATCTAATTCTTGTTAATTGCTCTATATTTATGATTTTATTGTATTGAAAGCTGCTCAGAGTCTCTTTGAATAGTGAGATGGATGGCATATAAACTTAATCAATTATTTATTTTTATTATCTGCTGTGAATTCCTGTTCTCTAACAAAATAAGAGGAGGTGGTAGAGCAGTCAGATTCCTTTGGAGAAGCGGAACAGAGCTAAACTGAATTGGGACAACAGAGATAGTGTGCTAATTGGGACAACAGAGCTAAGATCACTCATGTGATCCTGAAAAAAGAAACAATTATTAGAAACTTTTTCAAAAGTTATCAAAGCAACAGAAGATAAGAAAGCATTTTTTAAGGTGAATATCTTTTTACAATCAAAGGGTTTCCTCCCTAACTTCTGGAAATAAACTTCCTGAAATTGTATGGCATCCTATGGAATTTCAATTCCTCTAAGGACATTAATGCCAATAATAATTCATCTCTGTATTCCTTTGTTCATCACAGATGATTTCTTGCATTTCATCATTGCCCAGCTGCATCCTTTTTTGATCCTACTAGAGTTTCTTTTTGTGTTTGAACACAATTACTGATCAAACCAGTCCTGCACATGATTTTTCGCACTGGTACATTGGTGAAAGCAGAAAAATACCCAATTGAGTAGGTTCATAGAGGAAAATATTACTACAAGCAACTTGCTATATCAGGATTAGCTTGGTTCTAGTGTATTGACTTCTACTCAAGAACTAGTATAGTCTAATACGTAGAGTTTTTACAGACTTGGGAACATTGATTAGCTGTAGTAAATAATCAGCAAGGAAGACATCTCTTCTAGCAGCATTTACAGATGAATCATTTTGCTGGCAAAAGAGCACAGAGAGCTTCCCCAACTCCACTTTTCACTCAAAGCTGAGGCTTCACTGTGGAGAATCCACAAGCTGTTTTTGATATTCATTAATCATCTGGCTAATTTGTTTTCACACAGGAGCGCTGACAGCAAATGAATGTTTTTGCAGCAAGAACACAGTGTATAATCCAGACTATTATGGCAATAAGACCGATGAAAACGGCTGCTCCCCATGTATTTTCTATGTACCATTCTTTGTCTGCCTATAATTGTAAACATGTCTTAATTTCCTTTTTTTAAAAATCGCATCTGCTGAAAGAAACAGACCTACCATATGTGGTTGGAATGATGATAAAAGCATTGCTGCTTATCTCAGAAAGTTGAAAGGTTGCCAAAGTTGATTTGAAATTATGTAGTGGGCCTCAAGAAATAGTAATATTCAACCACCAAGGTTGCTTCTTCCATTTATCTCTTTTGTCCTCTTGCTTGCCACAAGTCACATCTGTTTGTCAATAGTATTTTATCTTTAGTAACTGTTTTGAAAATGTGCTTTGCTTTGGTGATGCTTTGACTAAAGCCCTTCTTCAAACCTGTTTCACAAAACAAGGCCAGAAAGGGAAGACAGCCTATGGCACTTCAGATTTTGCAAAACTCCTGGGGGAGCATGAGCATTAGTAAAAGATGCTGGCAGTTGTAGTTCAACAACATCTGGAACACTACAGGTTGCCTTTCCACTGAGTTACAGGATTAAGAGCATTTGCAAATAATGGAAGAATGGAATTTGAAGATCATAAAGATTATTTGCACCATGATTTATTACAGATCTCAGGATTAAATCCTTAAGTTGTTTTTCTAAAGCATTATTGGAAGATGGACGAAACTGTCCAAACAATTAGACTAAACTAATCATGTATATCCAATCCATATAATAAAAAGCACGCTACAATCCACCAGTGATCAGCCACCAGCATGGAAAAGCCCATCTGATCTGGAAAACCGTTTCTTGAATTATAGTGTCTGGCAAGCAATATAAACAGGATAAATTCACTCATGGTTACTTATATCTTAAGGCAATTCATCAGAGCATTCAGCATTAAATTGTACATTATAATTCTGGATAAACATGGCCAGTGTATTACTTACAATGTAAGACCACATTTGAGTCCAAAATTTCTATTGCTAAGCAAGAAAATTGTTAAATGAGTTTCCCCCCATTTTATGGTTTTTCTTGCTACAGTTGTTAAGTGAATCACTGCAGATGTTACGTTAGTAACATGGTTGTTAAGAGAATCTGATTTCCCAATTGACTTTGCTTTATAATACATTTCTTTTGTTTTCATCAGTGATAAATAGTTCACTCTAAACTGGGATATGATGCCTTTGAAAAAAGGCCACATACAATATGCGACATAACAGAGAGTATCTGCTATTTTGATTTTTTTTTTTACTCCCTCCTGGTACAACTACTTATTTGAGTGTTGCTTTTCTTTTCTTTTTTGCCAAATTATTATGCCTAGATATACTATGAATGTGCATGTGGCAAAAAGATGCTTAATTTCCTGCAAGAAGAATCAAGATGGTAACAGCCTGCCATGCATATGCTTGCAATCTCAAACCACCTTAAATTTCCTCTGTTGCTTATGTCATGCCTTTCTCCCAAGGAAGAAGAGAGTAATCTTTGGGAAAAGGGTAAAAATACTACATTGATAGTAAAATCACAGTCCAACAGCTGATAACAATTTATTCTTAACCTTGTTCTCATAAGGAAAGCACACTACATGTAGTCCTTGACTTACCACCACAATTGAGTCCAAAATTTATGTTGCTAAGTGGGACATTTGTTAAGTGAGTTCTGCCTCATTTTATGACCACAGTTGTTATCTGAATCACTGCAGTTGTTATGTTAATAAACATGGTTCCCCACTGACTTTATTTGTCAGACAGTGATCACATGACCACGGGACAATGCAACAGTCATAAATATGAACCAGTTGTCAAGTGTCTGAATTTTGACCAAGTGACCATGGAGATGCTGCAACAATCATAAGTGTGAAAAATGGTCATACGTTATTTTTTTCAGTGCCATTGTAACTTGGGTCACTAAATGAACTGTTGTAAATCGAGGATTACCTGTAGCACTGTAGGAATGCTGCTTCCAGTTTTATTCTTTTGGGGATCCCAAAGAAAATATCTAATAATGTCATCATATTATCGGAATACTAATTGTCAAAAAACGGGCAAGGAAATGGGTATCCTCTTTTAAGTGGCAAAAACTTCTCCGTGCTGCTTTTGTTTTTTGTTTTTAATAAAAACCAAAATGTTTCTTCCTTTCTTTGCTCATATAAAGAGGAATATTCATTGTGGTAGGAGTGCTTTGCTAGTATAGTATCTCTTTCCTCCGTTGAATCTTTCAGGGCTGACTTACGACTCCTAAGATTTACTATTTGAAAAAGTAGCAAAACCTCTGTATTGCCAGTAATTTTCTACGTGCTGGCAGCTATGAACTGTCATTTAAATAGTCTTCCATTTCCTATTATATTGGACCCCTTTGCCCTATGGGAATGTTTTTCTCTTTTAGAGGAAAGGGATAGGGTAACTGGAAACCATGCTATCAAAAGGCAACTGGTGTTGAAAAACTGCTTGTGCATTATTAATTATAAGGCATTTTACATTATCCCCTGATTTAGAATGTAAAATGAGATTCCAGATTAAGAAATTTAACTTAATAGCTGAAGTGTATAATGGGCCAGAAGACACAGTTGTAAGTTGATTGGTTGGAGAGTGTGGGCTCCTGCATGAGTCAATCTACATTACGATTAAGATTGCACAAGAAGATATGTAAACACCCCTTCAGCACATTGTAATTGTTCGATGAGAATGTTTTTTGTTGTTGTTGTGAAAAATAAAAACTTTTAAAAAAATCTACATTATGATTGGTTGCTGGGTGTAAAGGGGGAGTTTCCCTTTTTCCCCGCCCTTTTTCCCCCCTGTTGTGTGCTCTGTATGCCGTTTGGTGACAATTGCCTCACAATTTACCTCACGATGTAGTGATGTGCCTATCTTATTTACTGTAAATATAGATGTTAAATATATTTATTTATATAACACTACAAGTCTGTGTCAGCATCTCTGACTTCACTTGGACCCCTGTTGCACAATTCCCTGACATTCTACATCCGATTCATTAGAAGAGAGGATGAAAGATAACTTTTCCTTAGCAGGAAATGGTAGATAAAGTTATTTCCCCTCTGCAGACCTGAAATACAACACACCCATTTCCAAATCAGCACAAAACTATGTTCGTAGGACTCATTGTTAATTGCCTGACTAGGTGGCTCAAGTGGCTAAGATACTGAGCTTGTCGATCAGAAAGATCAGCAGTTCAGCGGTTCAAATCCCTAGTACATGTCTCCTGCATGAGCAGGGGGTTTGACTAGATGATCTCCAAGGTCCCTTCTAACTCTGTTATCATTGTCCGTAACCTGACTTCCCAGCATGTCAATGGGAGGCTATCAGACTGGCAATCTTGAAACTAAACCTGGAGGAGATCTGAAAGACTTAGTCACTCTTTCTAGAGTCTCAACATCTTTTTTATATCGTGGTGATCAGAACTGGACACAGTATTCTACGTGTGGTTTCACCAGTGCAGTATAAAATGATGCTGCACTGAGTTATATTCTTTGGCAACTTTCTTCTCCCTGCCTCTCCCACCCCCAACCCACATGGGTACTGTTTTCTTCCTCTAGCTAGCCTTCCTCCATGTAATCATGTTCCCCCCCCTTCTTTGTAAGAAAAATACTGCTTTTCCTAGCATAGAAGTAGGCTAGAAGCAATGTCATCTGTTTTCCTTTCTTTAGGAAGAAGAAAAGGAATGGATTGATAGTGGAAAGAAAGGGAAAGAGAAAAGAAGTAGAGAGAAAGGAGGCAATGAAAATCCTTCTTCTCTGACAGGATAAACTTAATAGGAGTAGATACAAGCTCTGGGAAAAGAAAAATGACTGTTGGGTGAAGGCTGCGAAAGGACATGAGCTTCATGAGACGGAAAAGAGTTGTCAGTGTTAATAAAACACCTAAACTCATTATTATTTTTATGTTGTAGTTGGGAGGCTAATCTGGCTATAGCAACATCCTGACAGGTGAAAGAGTTGAGCTACGATGGTGCCACTCCAGGAATGTGTGTTTTCTTGGATAACCCAGGTTGAGCTATATAGATTAGCTTCAGAAGTATGATTTTTGTGTTCCAGCATAAGGTGTACATTGAAAACATCAGGCACCCTGTAAATATATACCTGTATTAATTTGATAAAAAATATTATATCTTTCAAGCCCTGACAAGGTTAACGATGTTAATGGCCACCAGTGTTTATACATCACGATCCCAAGAGATTATTGGTAATGTTATTCCACATTTGAGGCCTCCTACTTGTCCTCTTGACCCCTTGCCACTGGGCTGTTTTCGTGCCTTGTCAGTAATATTAGGCAATCAATAGTTCCCAAGCTAAACATCTTGCTGATGGTGAGCATTTTCCTGCCTGTAAGACAGCAGTTGCTGCTTCTCACCTTGAGGAGCGTATTTCCCTTGGTGTCTTAAGTTCTGGAGAATTGCTAGTCTATTTTCAATTCATTTCTTTCTTTTGGCTATAATTTTTTACGATCCAAGAGCTCTCCTGGGATTGTTGATCAAACCTGTCTTCCTTTAGCAGACGTATCAGCTTGAATCCTATCTGTAGCTTAATGTCATGAGTCACGTAGACATCTGTGGAGTCCACATTTCTGTTTTATAAATATTTTATCTTTTGCAAAACATGTTTTTTTTTAAAATTGAGTATTTTCTAAAAGGTTCAGCTGTATATGATTGACATTAATTACAGTGATCCCACAATGTTATTTATTTTATCCTTATACAGTGAGGAGGGGTGGGGGTGGATGGGTGAATGGAGGATGGATTTTTACCAGAACTCCTTTATATAAAGGAGGAGGATTTCTTTCTTTTAACTATCATCCCTTTGACCAATACCACCTTCTGTTATAATTAGTAATTCCCCCTCCCCAACAAAATGGAGCCAAATTCTCTTGTAGCATACACTGAAGATTTTCTTGAGAATTGCAGCAGGAAGCTGAAAGCATCCCTTTTCCATATCTAGCAGTAAAGGAACATATTTATTGCCATACATACCAGTACAGCCCAAAACCACAACTGAGCCCAAAATTTATGTTGTTAAGTGAGACATTTGTTAAGTGAATTTTGCCCCATTTTATTACCTTTCTTACCATACTTGCTAAGTGAATCACTGCAGTTGTTAAGTTAGTAACACAGTTGTTAAGTGAATCTGGCTTCCCCATTGACTTTGCTTGTCAGAAGGCCACAAAAGGTGATCACATCATCCCAGGAAACTGAAACAGTCGTAAATATGAACCAGTTGCCAAGCATCCAAATTTTGATCACATGACCATGGGGATGCTACAACAGTCATAAGTGTGAAAATGGTCACTTTTTTCAGTGCTGTTGTGACTTTGAATAGTCACTAAATGAACTATTATAAATCAAGGATTACTTGTATTCAGGCTTTCAATTACAGAGGGATTTTTCTGCCTTCTGATCCAGTTTGGATTTACTTAGTGTGAATCTCACCTAATAGAAACAGGCTGAGTAGCACTGACTTGAACAACCTTTTGGATGTGGCTAGCTTTGGACTAAACCTTTGTAGTCCCTTTCCCATTTTTTTAAAATCTGAGGCCTGTTTATTAGTTATATTTGTGGCCATCCATATCACATGAAAGTGACTCTGAGGAGTATACAGCACTTAATTAAAACAATAAATACAAAAAAACCATCACAATTAAAATAACTATTAAAAAGGCACGCAAAACAAGAGAGGATGATATTAAGCTCCCCGGTCCCCTGAGATCTCCCAGGCCTGATAACATGACCAGATCTTGAAGGACCTGTGGACCACATATTGAGTCTGATGAAGAAAGATCTAAAACAGTGTTTCTCAACCCTGACAACTTTAAGACGCATGGACCTCAACTCCCAGCCTTAGAGTCTTAAGAGTCAGCAAGACTGAGAACTACTGATCTAAAATACTGCAAAGGAAAGGTTGAGCTAAGCCAATGTTTCTGAAACTGTCTTCAGTGGGAATTGTTCTATGAGTTGGCATGGAAATCCAAAATGTTTTGTTTCAAAAAAGCTTATGTGGAGATATAATATTGGCTAATATTATGTGGAGATATTATTGGCTAATATTAAGTCCCTCCAGGACTTCGTCAACTTCCGGACCTCCGAACCTTTCATCGCGAGCTTAAAACACACTTATTCATCTGCGCGGGACTGGATTAGATTTTAAATTTACTGGTTTTAAATGGGTTTTTATTATTTATACTGTTTTTTAATAATTCGGCTATAGAATAAGTTTTTTAATTGTCATTTTAGTTTGTATTTATATGTATTTTTAATTGCCTGTGAACTGCCCTGAGTCCCCAGGGAGATAGGGCGGTATATAAATATGAAAAATAAATAAATAAATAAATAAAAAATAAATAAATAATATTTATAGTGCCACAGGATTATTCAGCAGGGATTATAGCTTGTTATTCTCCTTGCCAGCCTCAATTTCATCATACTGCCTTACAACGCTGTTGCATTCCAGTTGGCTTGACTACTTGGAAATCACCAATTGAGGCAATATATTATGAAGCTAAATATTTATAGATGTGGGGAACAGCAGCCTGAAGTCATAATCATAAAGTGAAAACCCAGCTCTACATGTATTTATTTGAGCTGCAGCAATAGAGTCTGACAATAGACGTTTAAATGCTAATAAAAGAAAAAGTGAACTGGGCATCCCTTTATTATAGTGGGAAATAGAAATGGAAACTTCGTTTCAGCTGAAGATCTTCTGATCTCTTATTAATCATGATAAGGGCATTGTTAATTATGGCGGCAATTAAATGGAAGGAATGCTTCGGAAGAATTCTTGTTCAATACTGATTGCCCATTTGAGCATTACTCCACACGTACAAAAAAGAAGAGAGAACAACATCTTAAGTGAAGTTTCTATTAAAATCAGCAAGATGAAAGTGTAGTAGATTAATTTCACAAGAAATGTTCCTTAATAAGCATTATTATATCAGTTTATTCATGATAAGAGAGGAGAACTGGGGGGACTGGCAGCCTCCAAATGTGGCTGCGGGAGGGTAAGATGAGTATTATCTTTTAATCAAAAAATCTTGCTTGTTAATCAATTTTCTCCTTAAGTGGGGATATCCACCAAGCTGAGATTTCCAAGCAAAACATGTAATGTTATAGTACAAGTTCTGCCTCTTCTGAACATGCATGACACAGGTCTAGATGGGGCTGAATTTATATCATAAGAACAAGACAAGTTTAATCATTATCTACCTTTGTGAACACCCATGATGCCAAGAGGAGAGCCAATTGGCCCCTTAGCCAGGGCCTCAACTCAAATAGATACTTGCTTATTTTTTGTTTAAACATATTTATTATGTTTCACTGAGGTAGGTCCTATTTTGTTTATATATGTCATCATATTATGATTAGTGCATTCGAAACTAGAAATGGTCTAGATTTCTCTGGATTTTGAAGGGTGTGGGCATTAGCAATAGTGTAAGGAATTAGTTCACAGAATACATTTTGTTCTTAATTCAGATTGCATAAAAGCTTTAATTTGTCTGAGAAATCATAATTACTTTCAAGGGAAAAACTGTAAAGAGTTTCCCAAATTATCCACATGCACCCTGTAAAAAATCATCAGATGATATTGTATATCTAGGATTATGGCTGATATTTGCTTACATTATTGTACAAATAAAGAATGATGTCAGTGGCCAATTCAGTAAAGTTAAGTATTTCTTTATCTGTAACAATTGTTTTTATTTTAAAAAAAATAATTCTAAAAAATATTAAAATAAACATTTCTTTTTTAAAGTTAACTTTATATGACACTATATGAAAATGAAGTAGTATAAGAGTACTAAGTTTAATAAAATGCAATATGATATATAGTATAATCAAAACTATATGATGTAATCTATAATGTTATAAAGAAAAAAAATATGTTATTAATAGACAGCCTCATTCATATTCAGGCTGTGGGCAATAAGGAAGAGAACGTTCACCCAAACTGAGAGAGGATCCATAATCTCATTTGGTTGTTAAATAATATGCCAGTGGCAATCGAATCTCATGGAGCCCCACTTTAGAATAACCATAGTCTCAATTGCTTCTCCCCATAACTACTGCCTGGAACCAATGCTGAAATAACAGCAGAACAACTTCAAAATGATAATCTGTCTTCCAGATTTTATAGCTGATTCAGAAAGATGCCATGGTCCATGTTATCAATCACCAGTGTGAAGTCTAAGAGGACCAGTGGTGAAATCCAAATCAATTTGCTACCGGTTCACTGGCCATGCATGCACATTGCGTGAAAAACATGCGCTGTTTGTACATGCGTACTGTGCACCAAACATGCACTCTGTGCTCAGGCACGCATGCGCAGTATGCGCCGCCAAAAGGAGGCTTGGGAAGGTAAATAGGAGCGAGGGGGGATCAGCTGTGGTGCGTGATATAGGTTCGCTAGAAAGCAGGATTTCCTGTTTTCTAGCAAAGCTTAAACTGTGTTGCACGGCTGATCCTGCCCCCCTACTGTTCTACTTACCTTCCCAAGCTTCCTTTTGGTGCATGCTTTGCATGCGCGCATGCACAGTACACACCAAAAGAAGGCTTGGGAAGGTAAGTAGAACAGTGGGAGGGGGGAATCAGCTGTGCAGCGCAGTTTAACTTTGCTAGAAAACAGGATTTTCTACCTTCTAGCAAAGCTAAACCCTGCTGTACAGCTGATCATCGGAAATATCAGTTCGGAGGAACTGGTAGTGTTTTTTATCTACAGTTCGCCCAAACCAATAGCTTTTTAAACTGCCGGTTCAACCAAATCAGTAGCTAAGTACCAGTTCACCTGAACTGGTAGCTTTTTTTTTACTACTGGATCGCCCAAAGCAGTTGTTTTTATCACTACTTGTTCACCCGAACCGGAGCAAACCAGTAGCATTTCACATTTGAACGGGACCATGGGGATCATGCTTCCCCCTGAAGAGCATGACAAATATCATTCACCAGGTCAACCAATGCGGGTTCTCTCCTATGATCCAACCTGTATCCTGATTGGAAAGAATTCATATAAAACATTTATTCTAGAATGATCTGTTACTGACACCAGCAGATTCTCAACAACCTTTCCCAAGAAAGGAAGTCTGAATACAAAGCAATATAGCCAAGTCAAGAAACAGCCTGTTTTAGGAAAGAGTGATTTTCAATGGAAGTGGCATAGAGCCACTCTCAAAGAGGCATTGACCACCTCAAGATTGCAGACATCCCACCCAGCAATTGGAAGGAGCTAGAAGGAGCATGTATCAAGACCACAGGAGGAAGAGCTCATACTACAGAGCATCCTATCCTACTTTTCAAACTCCACGAAATCTCACCCTTCTCATTTCACTTGGCTTGTCCACCTGGCACCCAGAGAAGTATGAATATGAATAATTTTAGCAGCAAGGAAGCTTGGAAACATCCCAGACCATCCTGCCAGCATCTCATCTTCCCCATCTTCCCCTTAAAAAATGTCTGAGTAATCCTTAACTGGACCTCCTGCTAGGAATGCATAGAAAACAAGCAGAGAGAACAGCAAACACTTTGCTACTCTTGTCACCATTGAGTAAGCTTGAATATTATCACATACAAGACATCTACACTCTTAGTCTTACACCATTGGTATAAGGTGTCTTTTTTACTTGCTTCATCTCCTGAAGCTCCTCTATAAACCAATTATAAGATGGGATTGGCAACTGGGAAGAGGCCTCACAAGAGCAGTCCTATTAAGTGTTTTGGCAGTTTCCATAGTTTAGAGATCCAGATGCAAAACAGGACTGCCTGCCAAACTGTCAGAGCATTTAGCTTTTTATCTCAGCAGATGAAAACGTTCAGGCATTTATGAGTAAAAATGTACCTAAACTCTAGCTGCTAGCATGCTCCATAAAACCTCTTGGTATCAGTCTTTATCTAGTGGCAAAACTCCAGATTCACTGGATTACAATTATACATTCCATTTTTTACCCATTTAGCATAACCAACAGACATGCTCAGTGATGTTCAGCACATCTGCTGAACACTAGGTTTTAAGAGGCTAGTAAATCATTTGATTGGAAACATTTTATAAGATAAAGAAGCTTATGTTGTCTCATTGATCACAATGTAATTCCTGTAGGCCCAATTGATTTATTATTGTGAGGCAGTAATAAAAGCATGACTATTAAAAATCAAATATTTGCCAGAGGCTTATAGGCAACACGACTGAACTGTTGTGTGATTTTGATTCTTCAACTGCAAACAGCAAATGAAAACTTTGGTTCAGTTTCCCAAAAGATGTATTCATCTAGCACAAAACCGTAGATGTTCTACAAAAATGGATTTATCTGCATTACCCTAAATTATAGCTGGAGAATGTCATATCATGAGTCACTCTGAAAATAACCAGCCAGAGTATATACGTGGAATCCAGATATATTTTCATCCTGTTCTGCGCAAATAAATTATTCTGTATTAGATCAGGAATCAACATTTTGCATGCAAACATATTAATAATCATCCGTAGCCTCATTAGTCTGTCAAACTCTTAGATTATTATACGCCTACTTGGTGTTTTAGTTGAAATCCATCCCACAGAATGGGAGGCTGAGTGAGGAAGGTGGGCGATACAGACATGCACACAAATACATATGCACAGTGGGTCAGATTAGCTGAGCGAGCAGTTTCTAAGATTGCTTCAAGGCTGGCATCAATTAGGACTGCCAAAGCTCTGGAATAACTTGGAAATGTAATGAGGCTAGACTTATACAGTACTGTGTTCTGGATAACAAAGAGTTCCCATTTTATGCTGTGAAATGGCTTAACTTTCTTATATCAGAATATATATACAAGTATCCTCGACTTACAATCATTTGTTTAGTGACCGTTCTAAGTTACAACAGCACTGAAAAAAGTGACTTATGACCTTTTTTCACACTTAAGACCGGGGTAGTCAACCTTTTTATACCTACCACCCACTTTTGTATCTCTGTTAGTAGTAAAATTTTCTAACCACCCACCAGTTCCATAGTAATGGTGTTTTATAAAATAGGGAAGTAACTTTACTTTATAAAATTTATAAAGCAGAGTTACAGCAAGTTAAAGCATATAATAATAATTACTTACCAAATACTTTACGTCGGACTTTCGCTAAGTTTGGCAGAATAAATCTTTATAAAACAACTTACTGTAGTTAAATCTATCTTTTTATTTATACTTTGCATACATAGAAGCATAAATTATGAAAACCTAATGAAAATGTTTTTAAATAATGCTATGAATTTTTTTAAAAAAAGTCAAATAAAGAAAAAGGAAAGTGCTTCAGTATCAGACAAAACCCCTACCGCCCACCATGAAAGCTGGAACGCCCACTAGTGGGCGGTAGGGACCAGGTTGACTACCACTGCTTAAGACCATTGTAGTACGCCCATGGTCACATGATCAAAATTTAGATGCTTTGGCAACTGGTTCATATTTATGATGGTTGCAGTGTTCTGGAGTCATGTGATCATCTTTTGCGGCCTTCTGATGAGCAAAGTCAATGAAGAAGCCAGATTCAGTTAACAACTGTGTTACTCACTTAACAATTGTAGTGATTCACTTCACAACTATGTCAAGAAAGGTCGCCAGGGGAGCTTTTCATCAGGTTCGCCTGATTCGCCAATTACACCCTTTCCTGGACCGGGACACGTTATGCACGGTCACTCATGCCCTCATCACTTCCCGTCTGGATTACTGCAATGCTTTCTATATGGGGCTCCCCTTGAGGAGCACCCGGAGGCTCCAACTGGTGCAGAATGCGGCCGCGCGGGGGATTGAGGGAGCTCCTCGTAGCTCCCATGTAACACCTCTCCTGCGCAGGCTGCATTGGTTGCCGGTGGTCTTCCGGGTGCGCTTCAAGGTGCTGGTTATCACCGTTAAAGCGCTCCATGGCATTGGACCGGGATATTTACGGGACCGCCTGCTGCCGACAGTTACCTCCCATTGTCCGGTACGTCCAGTGCGCGCCCACAGGGAGGGTCTTCTTAGGGTGCCGTTGGCTAGTCAATGTCAGCTGGTGGCCCCCAGGGGAAGGGCGTTCTCTGTGGGGGCCCCGGCTTTATGGAATGAGCTGCCGGTGGGACTCCGTCTCCTCCCTGGTCTCTGGACCTTTAAGCGCGATCTCAAGACTTTCTTTTTTCACCAAGCGGGGCTGGCCTGATTGATTTTAGTATGGGGGTTTTAGTGGGTTTTAATAGGGTTTTACTAAGGTTTTAGTTTTGATAAATTTTAGCTAATATTTTAAGTATACAGCGATTGAATCAGTTTTTTAAACTTGATATTTTATTTTAATTTGTTGGGATTCTTGTCGTTTTATTGGCTGTACACCGCCCTGAGTCTTCGGAGAAGGGTGGTATAAAAATATGAATAAATAAATAAATAAATAAATAAATAAATAAATAAATAAATAAAATAGGGCAAAAGTCACATAACAATGGAAATGTTGCGGTCAGCTGGCCCTTTTTATGTCTGTTTTTATCTGTCTTTTGTACTGGTGGAAGATTTCCCTATATTACTTGGAGGACATTGAATAGGTTGAGTGTAAGATCAAAATGCTCAGGTAGGGGTTGCTGGCAGATAACAACATGCTGTGCGAATCCCAAAGGTGTTTTTTCAAAAGGCAACTGGACTTCCTTTGTTTTTCCTTGAAGACATTTTGCTTCTCAGCCAGGAGGCTTCTTCACTTCTGAATGAAGCTTCTTGAATGAGAAGTGAAATGTCTTCAAGCAAAAACAAAGTCCAAATGCCTTTTGAAAAAGCACCACTGGGAAAACCATGACCTGGAAAACCATGAGCTTCTCCATAAACATGCTGTGAGAATGTGGGGAGACACATATAATGCTTTCCAGTGCTTTCCAGCCCTCTCTGCAGTTTACAGAGTCAGCATATTGCCCCCAACAATCTGGGTTCTCATTTTACCCACCTCAGAAGGATGGAAGGCTGAGCCAACCTTGAGCCTGGTGAGATTTGATCTTCAAAACTGCAGGCAGCCGGCAGTCAGCAGAAGTAGCCTGCAGTACTGCATTCTAGCCACTGCACCACTGTGGCTCATGATAAAGTCAAAAAGATGGCTTCATTTTGGAGCTTAAGGTTTGATCTGGACATGAAATAAATAAAAACTGGTGGAAGAGTGGACCTTTTTATTGTTAACTTCATGATATGGACAAGACTGCTTCCCATTTCCCCTTCCTCTAACTGAAGTGAGGAAAGAATGGCAAAAGACTGTGTCTTTTAAATACTCCATTCCTAAAATAGATTATTTCTAAAAGGAACTCCGACACCACTTTTGCCTTCAATTCTACTTTCTTCAATTCCCTGTCTTCAGGGAATTGATTCATTATAAATGGCTGGTAATGCTAATATGTGTTTGAAAGAGTAGGGGGCTTTTTGCTCTCATACATCAGCAGCTTGATAAACCTCTGTAGTTCAAACAGCATTTGGGAACAGACTTGGCTGAGAGTTTATAAACCCTAGGTTTATAAAGCTCTTTGGCTCCCTCTACAGGAAACATGCCTGAACTGAATAGTTATATGGGTTGCAAGATTATTTACATGTGGTTATCTCTCGTTTCAGAACATATTTCTGTTATGTTTTATATAACATATTCATTGTCAATTCACACAATGTGCTTGTGTTTTTTGATAAAATATGTCATAATCTCCACCTGCAAAAAGAAAAAAAGAGACAGTGAGGGGCCATATATTTTGTAATTATGAAATGAGAAATGTGCAAGTGCAAAGAAATGCATAAAACTGAAACTGAATCAGATACTTTTTACATTCAAAAACTGGAAGAGAAAAAACTTGGGGTGGGGGGGTTTGATGAGAGAGAGAGGGGGGTGGGAGGGAGATTGGAAAGAATAAAGTTAGTAGGGTATTTATTATATATGTTTACTTAGAATTTTTGCTGGGATAGCAAGTGATTTTACTTTAATGAAATATGCAGATAAATTGTTTTATTGTAAAGTTTACTTGGTATAGATATATCTTACTCATGTATTATTTATTGATGCATCTTATACCCCATTGTTCTATATTAGATTGTTGGGGACAATATTCTGACTCTGTAAACCACTTAGAGAGGACTGTAAAGCACTGTGAAGCTGTATATAAGTCTAAGTGCTATTGCTATTATCAGGTACTCATGATTACTGAAAAGAATTCAATAAAGCAATCAATTAAAATACATCCATAATTAATAAAAGCTTTATAAAATTAATCCAGAAAGTCTAATTGAAAAGATATCACAACTATTTTTCTAACAGCAGAAAAAGGTAAGATGCATTCCATGCCCCAAGATATGGCAGAAGGAACCCATCTGTGTGCTAAGAAACAGATTTCTGAAACTTTTTAATAAGTGCTTCTCCTGTAAATCTCAATTAACAGATAGATTCATGACAAGAGAAATGTTCTTTAAGATACTCTAATTTGAAACCCTTGTGGTGGTGGTTTTTTTTGATGCATACTTGATGTGATCTGAGGAACATACATTGGTTATTAACCTGGCTCCCATACTTCCTGTTAATTATATGTTTTGATCTTCTTGAAGTACCCCACATAGCGACTATTCCCCAGTTCAAGCTGAGATGTAATTTAGGAATGGGTAACTCTGAAAGGTTTAGATATGGTCTCAGCTGGTCACAAAGCCTAATTGTTGAATGAGCTCCTTGGCCCTTTCACCACCTGTAGATCCAAAACCTGTTTGGCAAGAGGCAGTAGAGATAAGACTGAATTAATTAATTAATTAATTTATTTATTTATTTATTTATTTATTTATTTATTTATTTATTTTGTCACAACAATATATATAAGTATCATACAGAAAAGATTACATAGTGTATAAACATATATAAGAGTAAATATTAGGAGGAATAAGCATATATATATATAAGAAAGAGAAAAAAACAAAACAATAGGACAGGAATGGTAGGCATGTTTGTGCTCTTATGCACGCCCCTCTTAGGAATGGGGTGAGTAGAAAGTAGATAGTAGAAAGTTTTTGGTTAAAGCTTTTGGGATTATGGGAAGAGACCACAGAGTCAGGTAAAGTATTCCAGGCACTGATGACTCTGTTACAGAAGTCATATTTTCTGCAATCTAGATTAAAGCGGTTAACATTAAGTTTAAATCTATTGGTTGCTCTTGTATTATTGCAATTAAAGCTGAAGTAGTCTTTTTGCATAATGCATAATGCATAATGGTGGCATAATGGTGGCATCTTACTCTTAATTTCCAGGTGATCTCACACAACAGATAGTGTAGATATTAAATAGCAAAGAGGTCAAGCTGATTAGAGTAGAGATGGGCACTCATACAAGTTTATAACAAACCCTGTGTTCCTTTTCTACTTAATTAGCATGTCAAATTTGCACAACAGAGCCCTTGGGAAATTGCTAATGGGTTGCTGTACCATTTAGGGGAGGGAAGAAGCCACTTAGCTTTAGTAGCTAAACTAGGGACAAATTACTTTTTTTAGGTCAAACCCAAAGCTTGTCTGAACTCCTTCACAAAATGAAAATAGTTTATACTTAAATCTGAATGTAACCATCATATTTCGGCCATTACATATTGAAAGATCCTTTAGCCAAAACTGTTCACAAAAATAAGAATCACAAAGTGTTCATAGAATGAATCACCTCTTCCTGGAAATGTTCCCCAAATTGTATGTTTGTTGCAGGAGCATAATGTAATCTTTTCTTAAAATCTATCCATAAAATAATAATATAGAAAAGTCAAAGTTCCATGAGACTCTGGAAAATTAATGCAGACAGACCCCATTAAACGTGCAGCCAAGTGGAAGTTTGGGAAATTTCCAATATAATGAAAAGCAATCCACAATCTTGATCTTTCAGAGTGAAATTTCTTATCTATTTTTCCATGGTTGGTTTTACAGTCATTTATGGGAAAGTATAGTTGTTAATTGAATAATTCAACAATACAAGTAAACAAAAGAAACGTTTGTTAAGTTTTTAGCATAAAACTGGACTGCTTTATTAAATCAAATATAAAAGATTGGATTGCTTTCAATTATAATTATTTGATTTAAAGAAAAACAATGCATCTTTTAAAATATAGTTGTCACAGGTTGATGTTTCTATTATAATTATAGTTCATATAGAGACAAGAAATGTAATTCAAGATTCAGTCAATTTGCTTATGTGCAATGTAGGCATTATATATCGAGATTTTTTCAATCAGCTGCAAATGAATTTTGCAATTCTTCTAATAATACAGAGGTTTGTATGCGAGTTTGCTCATTCTGAGACCCTCTGGTGACTTTTTGGCAATTTCTGCTTTTCAGTTATGCTACGTCACAGGATTGCTGTGAGGAAAAAATGGAAGAAGATAACATATATATAACCTGGGCTTCTTGGAGGAAAATATCTTTTTTGCTTTTGTGAGTGTGAAAAGAGAATGAAAAAAAATAAGTTTCTTTTTACTGTAACATGCCTAGCACTGGTATACATGTAGTCAAATACATACATGTTCATAGTAATAACCTGCATTTTGTGTCTTGGTAAAGATTATATAAATTGCTTTTTTATTCTTTCACTTTATAGTCCTTTCAAAAACCATGTGTTAGCTTATCAGTTTCAGGTCAACTTTTCTAACTGTTACTGTTAAGAAAGATGTAAAGGAATTGACTGTTTACAAGAAACTTGATTTGGGTTAGGTGTTATCATTCAATATATACCGTATATACTCGAGTATAAGCCGAGTTTTTCAGCACGTTTTTTGTGCTGAAAAGCGCCCCCTCGGCTTATACTCGAGTCTACGTCTCGATGTACTTCGGGAACCCCGCACAGGAGACGCCAAAGAGGCGGCGAGATCGTCCGGCGGGATTTGCCCAAGGCTGAGCAGTTCGCCGCGCGGACCTGAGCCAAGCCGGTCCCAGTCCAGCCGAACGGTGAAAGCGACATGCCGGCGCCGCCCGCCACCGCTCGCTGACTGGGACCGCTTGGCTCGGGTCCGCAGTAACTCCCGCCAGGCTGTGCGCGAAGAAACCATTTAAAAGCCCGCCAGGCTTTCTTTCTTCTCCTCCGTGCTTCAGAAGTTGGGCTTTTAAATGGTTTCTTCGGCACAGCCTGGCGGGAGTTACTGCGGACCCGAGCCAAGCCGGTCCCAGTCCAGCGAGCGGTGAAAGCGACATGCGGCGCCGCTCGCTTTCACCGTTCGGCTGGACTGGGACCGCTTGGCTCGGGTCCGCAGTAACTCCGCCAGGCTGTGCGCGAAGAAACCATTTAAAAGCCCGCCAGGCTTTCTTTCTTCTCCTCCGTGCTTCAGAAGTTGGGCTTTTAAATGGTTTCTTGGCACAGCCTGGCGGGAGTTACTGCGGACCCGAGCCAAGCCGGTCCCAGTCAGCGAGCGGTGGCGACATGCCGGCGCCGCTCCGCTTTCACCGTTCGGCTGGACTGGGACCGCTTGGCTCGGGTCCGCAGTAACTCCGCCAGGCTGTGCCGCGAAGAAACCATTTAAAAGCCCGCCAGGGCTTTCTTTCTTCTCCTCCGTGTTTCAGAAGTTGGGCTTTTAAATGGTTTCTTGGCGGCACAGCCTGGCGGGAGTTACTGCGGACCCGAGCCAAGCCGGTCCCAGTCCAGCGAACGGTGAAAGCGACATGCGGCGCGCTCCGCTTTCACCGTTCGGCTGGACTGGGACCGCTTGCTCGGGTCCGCAGTAACTCCGCCAGGCTGTGCCGAAGAAACCATTTAAAAGCCCCGCCAGGGCTTTCTTCTCCTCCGTGCTTCAGAAGTTGGGCTTTTAAATGGTTTCTTCGTGGCACAGCCTGGCGGGAGTTACTGCGGACCGAGCCAAGCCGGTCCCAGTCCAGCCGAACGGTGAAAGCGGAGCGCGCCGGCATGTCGCCACCGCTCGCTGACTGGGACCGCTTGGCTCGGGTCCCGCGCGGGCGGGGAGCCGACTTTGGCCCTTTAGCAAGGAGGAAGGTGGGAGGAAGCGGAGCTGCCGGCTGTGGCGCTCCGCCGAGCCGCCGCCGCCGCCTGGAAGAGGAGGAGGTGACCTTCACGCGGAGAGGGTGGGGATGGGGGTTGAGGGGCGTGCAAGAGGAGCGAGCGTGGAGGAAGAGGAGGAGGCGACGGCCCCGCCGGGACAGTGCGGCTTCTAAGACCAGCCCAAGCTCCGAAGAGGGAAAGGGAGCGAGTGGGTGGGTGGCTGGGACGAGACCCCCACCGCAAACACACACACAGCCGGTCGGACGGCGTGGTTCCTTTCTCTACTCTCTCTCGCTCTGCGTCAAGGCGCTGGAAGGGGGCGGAGAGCGCGAAACAGCAGCAGGAGCAGCCGGCGCTCGCCTTCGCTTCCTCCTCCTCCTCCTCCTCCTTTCGTGGCGGGCTGCTTCCAAGTCTGGAAATCTGTTTTGGGAAGTGGTGGTGCAGCGCGGCAGTTCAGCCCTGTCGGCCGGGGGAAGGAGGCGGTGGATCGGATTCTCGCGCCACACCGAAGTCGGCTGGAAAGCTTGCTGCTTCTTCTTCTTTTTTGCTTCTCTCCCCCCACCCACTCTTTTCTGCTTTCTTGCAACGTTGCTGCAGCTCCTCAGCTCCTTTTACCGGCGCCCCAGAAGGCTCGAGCCTCTGCTGCCGATTGAATACTAAAATAAAATAAAAGAGCGGAGAAGAACGGGGCGTGGCTTTTGGTGTCCGCGTCCCTGTCGCCGCCCGGCAGGACGCATTTAAAAAAAAGGGGCGGGGGAGTTGAAAAGAGGCTGCCTCTTCGGGTTACCTCAACATCCATTCCAGAGCCGCTAAAGGCGGCTGCTTGGCCCGCCCTGGTTGGGGAACGGGCACAAAAAGGTCCCTGGTGACCCAGAATTCATCCTAGCCCCATTGACTGGCCTTTGACTCGATAGGATTTAGCTGACGGGATTGTTAAACAGCGCTCGCACCTTTCTTCTGGGAGAGAAGTCACTCTAATAAATATTGGGAGGTGTTTTCAAGGAAACATAGGGTCCACCTTCTGCCCACAAGAAATGTAGGGAAATGCCACCATTCCCAGCCTTCTGAGCACATCAGCTTATCCTGGCAGAGGATGAGGAAAGTCGCATTTCAAAGCCTTTGGAAATCACCAGCTTGGAAAAAGCTAAATTATGTAGGGCTATTCAGCTACAACTTCGTGTTTAGGTTTTGTCTTTTGAGCGAGATAATGATAGCTAGCTAGCTAGCTAATTAGATAGATAGATAGATAGATAGATAGATAGATAGATAGATAGATAGATAGATAGATAGATAGATAGATAGATTAGAAAGAAAACAGAACAAAAAAACAGAATAATAGAGTTGGAAGGGACCTTGGAGGTCTTCTAGTCTAACCCCTGCTTACATGAAACCTTATACCACTTCAAATGCTTATCCAATATCTTCTTAAAAACTTCCAGTGTTAGAGCATTCACAACTTCTGGAGGCAAGTTGTTCCACTGGTTAATTGTTCTAACTGTCAGGAAATTTCTCCTTAGTTCTAGGTTGCTTCTCTCCTTGATTAGTTTCCACCCATGCTTCTTGTCCTGCCCTCAGGTGCTTTGGAGAATAGTTTGATTCCCCCTTCTTTGTGGCAGGCCGAGATATTGGAATGTTCCTATCATGTCACCCCTAAACTAGACATACCCAGTTCACATGCCCCGTGAGACGTCTTGCTTGCATGTCACACACACGCACCGCTCGCTGGGAAAAAAAAAGGATGGATGGATGGAAGGAAGGAAGGAAGGAAGGATGGATTGATGGATGGGCGACCGCTTTGAGCGCAACCCTTCTCCCGCACCTAAGGGGGGGGCCAATGTTTTCCCCAATCCTAGGGTGTGGGGAAACAGTCATTCTTTCTTCCCCCCTAGTCTCTCCCGAGATCGCACTGCAGCGCCCATCATCCCCAGCCGGCAATCTGAGCTCGTGCCATCGATGTGGTCCTTGAACTTCCCCTCCTTGTTTCTAACCCAGCCTAGGATGGCGGCGTGGAGGGTATGGTGGTGGTAAAGCGACCAGGAGAAAGCTTTCGCTCTTTTCGAGAGGTCCTCTTGGAAGGCTGCCTTGGAAAGGGAAAGTGGGAGGGGCAGAGATTTCTCCTCAAAGGTCCCCTTGGAAGGCTGGGTTGGAAAGGGAAAGTGGGAGGGGCAGAGATTTCTTCCTCTCGGGTCCCCTTGGAAGGCTGGGTTGGAAAGGGAAAGTGGGAGGGGCAGAGATTTCTTCCTCGGGTCCTTCTAGAGTCCTTGAGAAACTGATATCATACAAGGTTAATAAATTATACTCCTCCTCCTCATTGATGAGTTTTCATCCTGAAATTGATTGAAACATTGTACCATCATATGCTGCCATAGTATAGTGTTAACAACATCTGTAAAGATGATATATGAGCATGACACTAAGTTTTTCTATATTTCCCCTTTATTGAAAAACTTCCATCATGCTTCTTTCTGAAAACAAAGGTCATTATAATATACCTCATTATATATTTGATTTGATGATATTTCAGTTAATAAATACCATTTAAGGTGTTAAGCTTCCTTTCTTTTCAGCAGCAAAGTGAATTACAACTTTAAAGAACTTTATTACTTTATATTCATTTATTTTAAGTATAGATTTTAGATTTTTAAACAAATATGTTTAGAGCTTTTATATCTTTCAAGTTATTCAAATTATCCCCTCAGCAGGTATATAATGGCATCCAATTCCAATATCATGTTGGGGCTTTTGAGCAAGGGAGGAGGAACGCGAGCACCACCTTTCGCTGGCATTCCGGGATTTCCCCTTTGTTTAGAGCTGGGAATCCTCCTTCCCCCTTTTGCACTTTTATTGTTTTTCGTTCAAATAAATATTCATGTTATTTTACTTGGCTCTATCTTTATTTTTTACATTGACCAGTAGCTGCCTCATTTCCCACCCTCGGCTTATACTCGAGTCAATAGTTTTTCCCAGTTTTTTGTGGTAAAATTAGGTGCCTCGGCTTATATTCGGGTCGGCTTATACTCGAGTATATACGGTAAATAGAAAATACGAAACAGATCATTGTTTATTTTTAGTTTTTATGATTCGTGCGTACAGGAGTTTTGGTATCTTAACTGCAAAGATGATCTTTCTGCTGAATTGAAGGAGAAGGTCAATTTTGAGAATTTGGATGTGTACTGGTGTCCACATAAATATTATAATATCCCAAGACTGAGAAAAATGGCACTTTCAGGAGCTAAATTCATATTATTCACCCCTGTTTCAAAACAAAACAGTCATCCATTGAAACTTAGATTATGATAAACCTAATGATGATTAAAGTGTCACAAGATTCTTGTCCAATAAGGTGGCCTGTTTATTTCTTTGGAGACCAGAATCAGAGCTAGTAATTTCTTCTCCTAGTCTGCATAGGTGTGTAAGCACATGTTTTTGAGCAGATTTGAATGAACAGCGATGCTCAATTTTTCTCCTGCCATACCACCTGGAACATCTGAATTCAAACTGCTTATTTATTATTAAATACAATTACCATTAACAGCCAACAATATCAAGAAGAGAAACAACTACATAAAACAGAAACAATGAAATAGTCACATAAAATTTAAGTAACTGTGAGGTTTTTTTAGTCCCTATTCTGAGACCAGTTCATTTTATGTCTTCTTAGAGAAACTATTGCAAATATATGCTTAGCAACAATAAGCATATAATCCCTTATTATAGATTTTTGTTGGGAAAAGTATCTCTGCATCAGGGGTGAAATCTAAAATTTTTCTCTACCGGTTCTGTGGGCATGGCTTAATTGGTGGGCGTGGCTTGGTGGTCAGATGACTGGGTGGACGTGGCCAATAACAATAAATAGTAAAAATAATAAAGTATACAAAACAATAAGAGGTACCAAAAACCAACTTTCACACTTTACACATACACAACACAACTGACTCACACACAATGTAAAAGTAGCTGCACTTCACCCAAATGGCCCCTGCAACAAGCAGGAACCTCACACTTTCACACTTTACACACATATAACACACAACTGACTCTCTCTCTCACACACACAAAATGCCACATACAGCTTTGTGAGATTTTGTGTGTTTGTGTAGTTAGAGTGAAACACTACAGAAACACACCAAATCTCAGAAAGCTGCACAAATGTTTTATTATATTATTTTATTTTATTTATATATTTTTTAGATCAGAGGTCTCCAACCTTAGTAACGTTAAGGTTTGTGGACTTCAACTCCCAAAGTTCCTCAGCCAGCAAAGCAGACAGATTGAGTTGCTCACTGAGGAGATGGATTTTAGGCAGGCAGATTCAGTTGCTTGCTGATGCAACTGATTATAGTAGCTGAAGTAAAGCATGGCTTTGCCAGCCCAAAAGGAGCAATAATTAGGTAAGTTGGGAGGGGGATAGGTTGGCATGGGCAGGGGCTGTTGTAAGAGGTTGTTAAAAAATGATTTAAAAGCCTGTGATGATCATGCAACTCATCTGGGATCTCCAGAGGAAAAAAAGATTTTAAAAGGCTCCTCTGATGATACCAGCTGAAGTTGCCTCATCGGAGCCCAGAACCTATTAAAAGGATTGTTTTAACAAGCTCTTCAGCTGAAGAGCTTGTAGAAAACATGTTTTTTAAAGGTTCTGGTGAACAGGCAACTCAGGTGGGATTGCCAGAAGAGCCTTTTAAAACCTTTTTATTTACAACCACTTCAGCCAAAGAGAGTGTTAAAAAAAAGAGTTTAAAGGCTCTGACGATCCCAGGTGAGCCACGGGATCATCCAAGGTTGGTTTTTTTTTACTTTTAAAGGCATGTTTTTGGCTGAATAAAAAATGCTTTTAAAAGTTAAAAAAAAAAACCTTTGATGATGGCGCGGCTCAGAGGGGCAGGGGTTCTCTAAACTACCAGCTGCCATCGCTACAGGATCAGGCGATCTGGTCCGAACCGGGAGCATTTCACCCCTGCTCTGCATGTGTATTATCATGGAAGGAAGGAAGGAAGGAGGGAGGGAGGGAGGGAGGGAAGGAGGGAGGAAGGAAGGAAGGAAGGGCCGTGGTGTGGCTCAGGCTGTAAGAAGCCTGTTATTAAACACAGCTGCTTGCAATTTCTGCAGGCTCGAGTCCCACCAGGCCCAAGGTTGACTCAGCCTTCCATCCTTTATAAGGTAGGTAAAATGAGGACCCAGATTGTTGGGGGCAATAAGTTGACTTTGTATATAAATATACAAATAGGATGAGACTATTGCCTTACACAATGTAAGCCGCCCTGAGTCTTCGGAGAAGGGCGGGATATAAATGTAAAGAAAATAAATAAATAAATAAATAAAATAAAGGAAGGAAGGAAGGAAGGAAGGAAGGAAGGAAGGAAGGAAGGAAGGAAGGAAGAGTGAGGGTCTCAGGCTCATCCCGAGTTCCAACCCCTAGGGAAGTATTTCTTAGTGTGTGTCTACTATTTAATATTGAAGAAGGCAAAGCAGTGAAACAAGCCCCCCAAAATGTCTACACTCTATAGTATGCTAGGTAAGGAAAATTAAGCAAGTAGTTTACAGATATAAAGAGTTTCCAGGTTGAAAGCCACCACTAGTGATGAACTGTAGGGCCTAAGTCTGTTTGTCATGCAATGTTGAAAACTCTGACAGATTTTGACTAGTTCTCTGTAAAGCTAGCAGCAACAGCAAAAAGAGAAGGAGAGGTCATAATAACACAGGTCAGCTAAGAATTTATTGAGTCTTACTTATCTCATTTTAGTACTGCTCTCCTATTTTATACAATTACACATAAGGCAACTTGGAAGCAAATCTGCTTTTCTCTACTTGTTTCCTTCTAGTTCAGTGATGGCTAAACTTTTTGCCCTTGCTTGCCAGGAGGCAGGGGTGGGGGGATGTACACGTGCATGCCCACACCCATAATTTTATGCGCCCTGCCCCCATGCATGCACATGCGACCTCCCCTCCCCCCCAGCTCCTGGCATGCGATGGCCTGGTAGGCCCATTTTTCTCTCTCAACGTGGCTCCAGAGCCTCTTTCTGAGTCTGGGGAGGGCAAAAACTGCATTCCCCACCCCCCGGAGGCCTACTGGAGGCCAGAAACTGCCCGTTTTCTAACTTCCTGTTGAACAGGAAGTGATTTTTTGGCTGTCCCCAGCCTCCAGAGACTCCTAGAGAGGCTCTGGAGGCTGGGGACAGCAAAAAAGTCACTTCCTGTCCAACCGGAAGTTGGCAAATGGGCAGTTTCTGGCCTCCAGAGGGCCCCTGGGGGTGGGGAATGCTGTTTTCAGCCTCCCCAGACTCATAGAGAGGCTCTGGAGCCAGGTGAGAAAGAAAAATGGGCCTTCCCCACCACCCCCAGGCCCTCTGGAGGCAGGAAACAGCCTATTTCCCGAAAATCAGTTGCCTGGTGCACACATGCATGCCCACTGATGAGCTTGCATGTCCACTGATATGCCATAGGTTCGCCATCATGGTTCTAGTTCATCAAATGAGCAGATAATGAAGCAAAAGAAGCATTTCTCTATCTTCCAATTCCATTTCCCCCCCCCCACAATTACCCATAATATTTTTGCTCTAATCCCTACCATACATGTAAATTAAGAACACCAGAAAATATGGGTCCTTCGTTGCTTTTCAATTCCAGTAGTCTGGTGTACTTGTTTTTAATATCTTACATACATTAGTGGCTGTCACTTTAATCTTACACAGCAATATAGGAAAAGAACCAGAGGTTTGTTTGGCTGGAATAATGTCAGTTTGCAGCAATCCTTTTCTTCAGTCTGCTTCAGGAAATCCCAGTAGCTGTACCAGTTAGCAATCAGTGAGGCAGACTGGTGGATAGATGACTCGTGTGCAATCTTATGGGTATTTGAAGCTTTGACATTTGCATTGCATGGGCTGCTTGTGGTTTTGCTCTGCTCTTGCATGGGGAGCCAGATAAGGTACTCAGTATGTTAAGGATTTGGGCCTTATATAAATAGCAGTTTCCTAAATTTTATGTGGCCGAAGTGATGCAAAGATGAGTACTTTGATTTTTATTCTACTTTCCGAAGAAGAAATGCTCGCTGTGTGCTGTTATGTGGCCTAAGGATGCTTAAATACATGTAGGAGCACAATTGAGCCCAAAATTTCTGTTGCTAAGCAACACCGTTAAACAAGTTTTGCCCCATTTTACAACCTTTAGTTCTTAAGTTAGCAACATGGCAGTTAAGTGACTCTGGCTTTGACTTTGCTTGTCAGAAGGTAGCAAAAGGTGATCACATGACACTGCAGCCATCATAAATATATGCCAGCTGCCAAGTTTCTGAATTTTGATCACGTGACCATGGGGATGCTACAAGTGTGAAAAATGGTCATGTCACTTTTTTCTTTTAAAAAAGAATTTTTATTAAACAGTTTGTCTTAAAAAACAAAACAACCACACATACATAAAAAAACCAAAACACATCAAAACATACTGTATTGACCATTACATACTATTAATGGTAATTTTACAGCATTCCGTATGGTCATACGTATTTTGCTTTTATAGTTCTCTGTTCTATCATTTCTATTTACTTTTCAGTAGTAGTATAATAGCGTTACTCCAACGAATATATATTATAATACATTATAATATTCATTGTTCTTATCTACACATTTATATTTGTTTATATTTATATCTCTTTATTTAATGTTATTCAGTTACTCCAATTTAAGTTTCATCAGTATTAAGTTAAATGTTTCCTGTTCTGGTTTCTATTTTCGACCCAATTGTACATTTTATTCCATGTTTCATAATAGTCCGAATCCTCCCTCTCTTTCAATTCCAGAGTCATTTTATCCCTCTCTGCGCATTCGAGAATTTTCCTAATTATTATTTTGATGGAGGGTACATTGTTTTGTTTCCAATTTTTTGTGAATGTGATTCTTGCTGTGGTGAGTATGTGTAGTATAAGGTATTGAAGGTTTTTGTTCATTTTTGGGTCCAGTATTCCTAATAAAAACAGGTCAGGTTTCAAATCTATTTTTGCTTTGTAATTTCTTGCAACCATTTTTGAATTTTACACCAATACTTCCTTGTGATGGGGCATGTCCACCACATATGATAGAATGTTCCAGATTTATGGTTGTATCTCCAACAATTGGGTGATAAATTTGGGTACTGTAATGTATCTTTAAAGGTTTTGGCGGGAAAAAAGCACGTTGCTGATTGGTTGAAGCCTCCGGCTAAACTGTATTTAAGGAGAGGTTTTTCCCAGCCCGAGTTGCTGGGTTCACCATATAGTAAAGAGCTGTTGTCACTATCCTGGTCTCCTGCCTCGTTATTGCCCGAATCTAACACTGGCGACGAGGATGGGATCTCGAGGCTAAGAGCGCCAGGAAAAGAGCTGAATTCACCAGGAAGACACGAACCCAGCAAAACAAGGGCGGAAAGCAGCGATGTCCGGCTACACACCGCCAGCGCCATTCGACCCAGCTAAGGAGAAATGGGGGTCATACATGGCTCGCTTCGAGTGTTTTCCTCGAAGCAAACGAACTTCAAGGAGTTTCCGACAACAGGAAACGAGCATATTTCCTGAGCCACTGCGGTCCAGAAGTTTTCGACACCGCAGAATCCCTGGCTGAGCCAACGCCGGTACAGTCGGTACCGTGGCAAACTCTGCAGACTCTGCTGAAAGCACATTTTGCACCGATGCCATCCAAGTATGTGCAACGGTTTGAATTCGGGGAGCGCAGACAGCAAGAAGGCGAGTCCATCAGTGCATACATGGCCGCCCTAAGAAAAGCCTCAAAACATTGCGAGTATCGAGACTTGGACGAGGCATTGCTGGAGCAACTCATCCGCGGGGTCAGGGACATCCGTTTGCGGAGGCGGCTGCTGGCTAAAAGCAACCTAACGCTGGCAACGCCTGGGCGAAGCCAGGGCTCACGAGATGTCACCCAAGCAGCGGAAACCCTACAAAAGCAGGTCACACCAGCGGCTGGTGCGAAATCAACCCGGTCCACAATGAAGAGGTCCAGGCCGAATCGGAGGGAGGAGGAAGAGTCTTCCACACGGGAGGCGGAGAAAAAGACAGGCGACTGCGCGAGTTGCGGAGGGCAACACCAACGACAACAATGCAGATTTAAGATGCAACTTGTCGGCGGTGCGAAGGAAGGGCACCTAGCACAGGTCTGTCGAGCTCCCCAACCTTCCCGCCAAAATTCAAACCGGCCAATCAGAGCGCGGAACGCGAAGCGGCCCGTGAGTGGTCAGTTTAAAAAGGCGAAATTGAATCAGACTGTCGTGAGAGTGGGTCACGCATCAACACGCCTAGAAAGAAAATCTTCACAAAAGCAAAGATTGAGGGGTGCCGTGCCGATTGGAGGTGGACACGGCTCATCGATCACGATCATGTCCTGGGACAACCTCGTGAGAGCCTTACCCGCCATCGCAAAGCGCAAGCTGCAACCACAAAGACTAAAAGTACAGGACTACCAGGGAATCGCATCCCTGTTCGAGGGTAACGTCCGTCCACGTCGAGTATGGACACTACAAGAAAACTCTGCCCATCACCATCGTCGATGGGACCCTGCCAAGCTTGTTGGGACTGGACTGGTTCCGAGCATTGGGCATGGGGTGACTGGAATCTTCAGAAACGAAGTCGACCTCAAAGACGCACTCACGAAGGAGTTTGGGAACATTTTCAAAGACTGCCTGGGCAAGTACAGGGACCCCTATATCCTTTAACTTAGACCCCAAGTTGCCCCTATCCGTCTAAAGGCTAGGAGGGTCCCGTTAGCCCTAAAGCCCAGGATTGACCGGGAACTGGACAAGCTAGTAAACCAGGAATTCTAGTGCCAGTTGACCATGCTAAGTGGGAGACCCTATAGTCACCCCAGTCAAACCGGACGGATCGGTCCGGATTTGCGCTGACTACAAGGCAACGCTTAACAAAGCGTTGCAAAGAGTCTTACCCGTTCGGTGGTACAGCACTTACTGCACTCAATGGGGCAAGGGCAAGTTTTGCCAAGCTAGACTTGGCCCAAGCCTATCAACAGCTGCCCGTAGACAGCAGCACAGCGAGCGCAGACAATTGTGACTCACAGAGGGCTTTTAAGTGTACCCGATTACAGTTTGGGGTTAGTGTGGCTCCAGGGTTATTTCAGAACCTGATGGGCGGCTATTGCAGGGCTACCAGGGTGGTACCATACTTTGACGATGTACTGGTATCCGCTGAAAACCTAGAGGAATTAGGGGCGAGGCTGCGAAAAGTTTTGGGCATTTTCCGGTCTGCGGTCTCACGGTTAAACTAAACAAATGCCAGATCGGGGTTGAGTCTGTGGAATTCCTGGGCTACGGATAGACAGGAAGGATTCACCCACTGAAAGCAAGGTGCGGGCCATCAGGAAGGCCCGGTTCCAAGAACAAAAGCGGAGTTACAGGCATTCTTAGGTCTGGTCAACTTCTCGCAGTATTCTTAAGGAATAAGGCAACAGTAGCAGAGCCGCTGCATAAATTATTAGCTAAGATGGCTGCATGGTCTTGGGGAAAGGCGGAAGCTAGGGCATTGAAGGGTAAAAATCTCCTAACGAGTGATAGCCTCCTTATCCAATACAATGGCACACTGCCATTAGTGTTAAGCTGCGATGCATCTCCCTATGGGGTGGGGGCTGTGCTCAGCCACAGGTTACCAAATAGCACAGAAGCCCCTATTGCATACTACTCCCGAACCATGTCATCAACTGAAAGGAATTATAGCCAGCTTGATAAGGAAGCCTTGGCTATAGTCTCAGGAGTAAAGAAATTCCATGAGTATGTATTTGGTCGTGATTTTGGAATCATCACGGACCATAGACCCTTGCTAGGTCTGCTGGCAGGCGACCGCGCCCGTGGCACTTTCGCCAAGACTGACCCGATGGACTATCTTCCTGGCAGCGTATTCTTACAAATTGCTACTCCAGCCAGGAAAAGATTTAGGGCATCCAGACGCACTGAGCAGATGCCCGTTACCAGAGACTATTGAAGACCCCACTCCGGGGATACCAGTTCTGCTAATTGACTCTTTGGACGCTGGCCCAGTCACATCCAAAGAGGTGGCTCGGGTCAGATAAGGACATTACAATAAGAACTGTAATTGGTTGGGTACAAAGAGGTGGCCAGCCAGCAGCGTTTAAAGAGTTTGTAAAAAACGTGGGAACTCTCGGCTCAAGGGGTGCCTGCTATGGGGGATCGAGTGGTGATCCCAGAGAAATTGAGGAAAAGGTATTGGATCTCCTTCACGAAGGTCACCCAGGGATCGTGAGGATGAAGGGTCTAGCGAGAAGCTATGTGTGGTGGCCCTTAATGGACTCGGAAATTGCTGAGAGGGTAGGGAAATGCCAGGCCTGCCAGGAGTCAGACCGCTACTAGCGGCCCCGATTCGGGAATGGGAGAGACCCCAGGGCCCTGGTCTAGGATCCACATCGATTTTGCGGCCCTTCCACGGCCAAACCTTTCTGGTAGTAGTCGATGCCTACTCCAAATGGCTGGAAATCATTCTCATGAGATCCATGACAGCCGAGGCGGTGATCTCAGTCCTACGGCACCTATTTGTAACCCATGGGTTGCCCGACACGTTAGTATCCGATAACGGCCCGCAATTCACGGCAACCCAGTTTGAGGGGTACTTGGCAGAGGAGGGCATCCGGCATGTCCTCTCGGCGCCTTTCCACCCTGCGACGAATGGCCTTGCAGAACGTTCCGTCCGGAGCGCAAAAGAGGCATTGTCCAGAATCAGGCCAGGCGACTGGCAAACAAAAATCGATACCTTCCTGGCCGTCCAACACAGAACCCCCTGTGTCACAACTGGCAGAAGCCCAGCAGAGTTATTAATGGGTCGGAAGCTCAGGTGCCCACTAGACCGTTTAAACCCGAACTACACACCAGACGGTTACAAGGGGGCACTCGGTAAGACAAGAGGGATGGCAATAGGCGACCGAGTGTGGGCACACAACTATAGCGAAGGCCCGACCTGGTTAGCAGGAAAAATCCTAGAAATAACAGGTCCCAAATCATATTTAGTGGAGATAAAGGATGGCCGGGTATGGAAGTGCCACATAGACCAAATAAGAAAACGCATAACCGAACAATCCGAATTAGACGAAACAGGCCCTGACTATACAATGTTTGAATCCACAGCTGACTCAAACCCGGGGCAAACGCAGGACTTATCTGACTTCCAGGAGGTCCAGCGACGCCAACAGGTTCCGCCAGAAAACTCTGCAAATAATCCAGGGCTGGATGGCCTAGAGGAGGAGCTGAGAGGAACAGACAGTCCCTCCGGTCAGCTCGACTCACTCCCTGAGAATGAATTGCGCAGGTCCGAAAGAGTCAGGAGACGCCCAGTCTACTTGCGTGATTACGTTGAAAAATAATATGTAAATCTCATGTAAATAATGGTAAAGTGTTTTCTGGGAGGGAAGGAGTGTAATGTATCTTTAAAGGTTTTGGCGGGAAAAAAGCACGTTGCTGATTGGTTGAAGCCTCCGGCTAAACTGTATTTAAGGAGAGGTTTTTCCCAGCCCGAGTTGCTGGGTTCACCATATAGTAAAGAGCTGTTGTCACTATCCTGGTCTCCTGCCTCGTTATTGCCCGAATCTAACAGGTACATCTTGGCCAATCTTGCTGGTGGCAAATGTCATCTATAAAACATTTTATAGAGGTTTTCTTTGTAGGCAATTGCTATTGTAAGTTTGTGGTTTCTGTTGTGGCTCCTGCTCCTGAACCTGACCCCATGCCTGAAAGTGCCTTGGAGCTGGGCCTGCTGCCAGAAAGTGACTCGGAGCCGGGCCTGCTGCCAGAAAGTGACTTGGACAGTGAGGGGGAAGGGCCATCAGGATTTACCTTGGAAGCACCAGCCTCCCTGGATCAGCTCCAGGAGCCAGAAGCAGGCCAAGCGAAAGAGATAACGGGGCCTCCTTCCCCTGACTCTTTCCCCTCCCAGGCCACGCCTGCAGACCCAGCTGACAGCAATCAGTCTTGGCTCAATCCCAGGTTTCATAGGCAGGAGAGAAGAGAACAATAGAAGCAGGGGAAGGGCAGGCCTAGGAAGTGCTGAGTCATGGAGCCACACCCCACAGGATATAAAAGGCACCAAGAGCTGGTGTGTCTCTTTGTATCAGGCAAATCCACGGATTGACTAGAGCTGAAGGTTGTGACTCATCAGTGTCTTGGCAGCTAACGAGGGCTCTTGGCAGATGCTGGCTCTTTTGCTGCCAGAGCTGATAAGAGCCAGCTAATTAAGCCATCATTCGGACGGAGGCGAGGAGGACATAACAGTTTCTTTCCCATATTTTGTCCTGCTGTTCTAACTCTATGTTGTGGCTAAAGTTCCTGGCACAACTAATCATCATTTCTTTTACAACTTCTTCCTCCATTTTATATCTTAGTAAAATATTGTATAATTTTGTAATCATTTTTCCTTCCGTTCCTAGTAAAATCTTCTCCAACTCCAATTGTTTCTCATATATGCCGAATTGTTCTTGATCTTTTTTTAGTCTTGTTTTGATTTGTAAGTATGGCCACCATTCTATATTTATTCCTTGTGTTTTCAATGTTTGCACTGATTTTAATTCTCCTTTCTCGTCTAAAATTTCTGAATATTTTACCCTTTTACTGAGGTCTATTGTATTTGGGTGGGTCATTGCCTCCATTGTCAATAACCAGTTTGGGATTTTCGAACAGTGATTTTTTTTAATCTTTACCCAGACGTTCTGTAGGGAGTTCCTTATTATGTGCCTCTGAAAATATGAATGTGTTTAATTACCTTCCCATAGAAACCCGTGCCAACCTAATTGGAGATTGTGTCCTTCTAGTGCTAATATTCTTTTGTTTTTAAGTTGAATCCTGTCTCTTAACCCAGGGGTGAAATCTAAAAATTTTCCCTACCGGTTCTGTGGGCGTGGCTTAATTGGTGGACGTGGCTTGGTGGTCAGATGACTGGGTGGGCGTGGCCAATAACAATAAATAATAAAAATAATTAACAAAGTATAAAAAACAATAAGAGGTACCAAAAACCAACTTTCACACTTTACACACACACAACACAACACAACTGACACACACACACAATGTAAAAGCAGCTGTACTTCACACTTCACATAGCCACAAAAAGCTCAAAAACCAACTTTCACACTTTACACACACACAACTCTCTCTCACACACACACAACACACACACACACACACACACACACACACTGCCACATATAGCTTTCTGAGATTTTGTGTGTTTGTGTAGTTAGAGTGAAACACTACAGAAACATACCAAATCTCAGAAAGCTGCACAAATATTTTATTTTATTATTTTATTTTATTTTATTGTGGACTTCAAATCCCAGAGTTCCTCAGCCAGCAAAGGCAGCCAGTTGATCACCGAGGAAATAGATTAGCTAAGCAATTGATTCTGTCTGGCTGAAAGTGAAACTGCTTTCGGGCTGGAAAAAGAGCCATGCGTTCATCAGTAATCAGGTAAGTGCCTTAGAATCTCTACTCTTACTTGTAGAAAACATGCTTTCTACAAGTAAGAGTACAAGTAAGGTTCTGCTGATGCGGAACTCAGGTGAGATCACCAGAGGAGACTTTAATTTTTTTTTTTAAGTTTAAAGGCTCTGCCAATCTCAGCTGAGGGGCGGGATCCTCAAAGGCTTTTTTTTACTTTTAAAGGCATGTTTCGGCTGAAGCAAAACCAGCTTTTAAAAGTAAAAAAAAAACCTCTGCAGATGGTGCGGCTCAGCAGGGGCAGGGGGGTGGGGCCAGGGATTTTGCTACTGGTCCTCTGAACCAGCAGCCGCCATCGTTACCGGATCGCATGAGCCGGTCTGATCCGGGAGCATTTCACCCCTGTCTTAACCATGTCAGGACTGCTGCCTGGTAGTAGAGCTCTCAGTCCAATGATTCTTACGGTCTTGTAAAAGTTTAAATTTAATGCAGGTTTTTTTTTACCTGCCCATATAAATTTGGATGTTATTTTATTTATTTGTTCAAAAAATAAAATAAGTCACTTTTTTCAGTGCCATTGTAAGTGTGAATATTCATCAAATGAATGGTTGTAAGTCAAAGACCACCTGTATAGAGTGGGCAGATGTTTCCCTTTTACTACCAGTTGTGTGCTTTGCCTTTTACAATGCACTCAAACTAAGCCATTCTTCATGTATATTTAGAACATTAGACAATGACTACATTACACCAATATCTTGAAATTTCTCAAGGTCATAACGCAGTTGGTGTCTTCAATTCAATGGAGTTTCAGGATGACACCATTCAGACTTCATCTACCCTTCTAAGAGGCTAATAACTCTTCCCATCTGACTCCATATACCAAATTTTTGTTTCCTGATGATATACCAGCAACAGCCTCTTTGAGATAGAATGCATAGTTTCATCTTAAGCGGCTCCTCACCAAGGCTGGCCTTTGCATAAATGCATCTGGTGAGAAGCTCAGACATTTATTTTTTCTCTTGGTTGATGCATTTGGAACAGTGGGGGGGCTAGCTCTTGTTTAAAATAAAGCCAGGAGGGAGCTTTGTTCTTTTCAGACTCGAAAAAGAAAACATCTGCTGTCTACTGCAAAAAATACAAATACAGTTGATTTTGCTAGTGGTTGATGTTCCCCTCCTTTTTTCCTCCTCTTCTTGCCAATTGAATGATTTTATTCAATGTGATGAAAGGAAGACACTGAATTGAGAATAGTCATTTGGAAAGAAAAACCAGAGACTAGAAAAGGGAGAGAATTGCTTCCAACAGGAAAAAAAAGAAATTCAAGGTTCAAAATACAGGTTCCAGTATAAAGTGGAGATTTAGCTTAAGGATACTAAAAACCAAAGGACCGCAGATAGGTTTCTGTAGTCAGCAACATTAAAAGAAATAATTCAACCCTTCAAATAGGTCCAGCTTTCAAGCTTTCATGTGATAGTAGTATGCCACTCCATCATGGTTCATGGACCTGTCTATAAAAAATGTCACTTCTGTGGTTCTCATTTTCAATTGATCAAGCCTTCACAAGACTTATTTTGTTGTTGTTAGTTGCAAAGTCAGTGGTGGGATTCAGCCAGTTCACACAACTTCAGGAGAACTGGTTGTTAACTTTCTGAGCAGCTTGGCAAACTGGTTGTTGGAAGAAATCATTAGGGCAGAGAACCGGTTGTTAAATTACTTGAATCCCACCACTGTGTGAAGTCATGTTCGACCCATCACAATCCCATGGACAATGTTCCTCCAGGCTTTCCTGTCCTCTACCATCCTCTGGAGTCCATTTAAGCTCACGCCTACTACGTCAGTGACTCCATCCAGCCACCTCGTTCTCTATCGTCCCGTTCTTCTTTTGCCCTCAATCTTTCCCAGCATTAGGCTCTTCTCCAATGAATCCTTCCTTCTCATTAGGGGGCCAAAGTATTTTGAGTTTCATCTTCAGGATCTGGCCTTCTAAAGAGCAGTCAGGGTTGATCTCCTCTAGGACTGACTGGTTTGATCACCTCGCAGTCCAAGGGACACACAGGAGTCTTCTCCAGCACCAGAGTTCAAAGGCCTCCATTCTTTGGTGCTCAGCCTTTCTTATGGTCCAAAAGACTTATTTTAGTGGGCAAGTAAGTGGACAAACAATACAGATGACAAGCATAACTCAAGAGAGAGCATGTATGGAGGAACTAGAAGTACCATCATAGCAGGGGTGGTACAGTATTCACTTACCTTCGCTACCAGTTAGCAAATGTTCACTTACCACCTCTGCGCATGCACAGGGCCTTCCGCGCATGTTCAGAGCATCAAAAACATGGATAAATGGGATGTGATTATGTCCATGCGGGTGGGCGGAGCCTCCCGCAGTCGCCGCTACCGATACGCCTGAACCGGATAGAACCAGCTGAATACCACCACTGCATCATAGGCTGCTTTAAGTTGCTTTTTCTTTCCTCCAAAACTTATAGCCTTGATATAGGAATGTCCCATGGGCATGGGATTGATTTAGAGGCATGGCAAAAACTGTGGATTCAAAATTATAAGATGGCAATGTCTACTGCGTATAAAGAGAATCTGTATAAGATGTTTTACAGATGGCACTTACCCCTGACAAGAATAGCCAGAATGTTCAAGAATAAATCAGAAAAATGTTGGAAATGTCATCAGATACCTGGTTCTTATTACCATATGTGGTGGACTTGCGCAGAATCTAAAAGATATTGGACTAAAATCCACACATAGTTAGAAAAAATGATAAAAAAGCATATACACTTTAAACCATTTCTATTGGGAATTATATCTGAAACTTATAAGAGAATTGAGATATTTGATTGTGAATGTAGTAACAGCATCTAGGATTGTATTTGCTAAGAACTGGAAAAATAAGAAATTACCATTACAAGATGAAATTATTAAGAAAATAATGGAATGTACAGAAATGAGTAAATTGACATTTGAAATTAGAGAACAGGAAGATAAGCAATATTATAAGATATGAGATATATTTTATCAATGGCTAGAAGGGAAATCATGTTTAAAAAGATTGGAGTTTCTGACAAAGGAAGATTTATTGAATGATACAATTGATTTAAGATGATGGAATATATGATGTAATATTGACTTAGAATAACTTGCATGAAATGAGAGAACAAAATATTATAGTTAACAAAAGGATCAATTGATTAAAACACTTGGATATATATTGGATGATAAAATGTAAGATTAGATAAATCAATGATATACATATGTTGAAATTGCACAAAAGACTTGTAACCAACCTGCTGACACACTGTATTCGGATGGATGATGTTTTTATGTTTGTTCGTATTAAAAAATATTTTTTTAAAAAAAGGAATGTCCCATGTTATGAGCAGAAGTTACTAGAAGTGCATATTCCTGCAGGGTCATCTTTGCATCTATGCTAAGCAGCCTTAGTGTGATGTTGTAGTGAAACTGTCACTTCCAAAAGTTCTTCCATGGCAGCATAGATTTAGAACTACCCATAGAACTGAATTCCAGAACCAACTTTTGATGAAAACTCAGTACAGCTTATTAAAAATTTGCCCTAGTAATAATGTTAAATTTGATTTGACTATAAAAGTTCCAATTTTTTTTTTATTTGCATTTATATCCCACCCTTCTCCGAAGACTCAGAGCGGCATACACTATGTTAGCAATAGTCTTCATCCTATTTGTATATTTATATACAAAGTCAACTTTTATTGCCCCCAACAATCTGGGTCCTCATTTTACCTACCTTATAAAAGATGGAAGGCTGAGTCAACCTTGGGCCTGGTGGGACTAGAACCTGCAGCAACTGCAGGCAGCTGCTGTTAATAACAGACTGCATTAGCAGTCTGAGCCACAGAGGCCCCTAAATCTTAATTTAGCATTAGGAAATGTATAATAACAAACCATATTAAAGTTTTATTGTATTGAAATTTTATTTTATTTAAATTTTATTTAAAAGAGATTCGAGATTGTATTAGAAGTCAAACATGTTTTATATAATTACGTCAAGATGATTCTTGTTTGGATAGTTCTTGGCAAGTCAAGCCCAAGGTTGTTGAGGCTCCCTCAGAAAAGATTTTTGGGTAGCAGAGTGGAGCCTGACAATCTTGACCATATAATTGTAGGAGCATGTACTCAAAATTGGGAGGCAGATAGATGGAGCTTTTAGTCAAAGAGACAGGATTCTCCCATCGGTTCTATTCCACCATCCAATAACATGTACAGCTATCTTCTAATTCCAAGGACCCACAGTTCTAGGGTGAAGAGGTTGAAAGTTCTATTGTACCATCATATTTCAAATTGGGCCTCCTGCTTCCAGATTCTTCTTCGTTTTTTTTTTAAAAAAGCATCAACAAAAAAGCCAATTACAATCAGGACATCCAGTAGTTCAGAGGCCTTGGTAAGAAATGAATAATAGACCAAATCATTATACAACAACAAATATTACTTTTTTCCTGAAACTAAAAATTTCACTTGAATCTTAGTTTGTAAGCAAACCCACCTAGAATTACCTTGAACTCTAAAGAGGAAGGATTGGACATAAGACTAACATTATCTTTATTGTAAAGTTATAATAATAGAATCTTGCAAGAAACCACATCCCTCCACCCCCATCCCTTGCCTTTACTTACCAGGAACTAGGGAGGGTGCATTCAGAGTGGGATACCCCATCTTCTAAACCAGGGGTGTCAAACTTAAGGCCCATGGGCCAGATCTAGCCCATTGCTCCACTTAGATCTGGCCTGTGGGGCTACCCTGGAAATAGCAAAGGACCAGCCCATGGTGCCTCTGCCAGCAAAAATGGAGCTCCAGAGGGCTGTGGGCAGCCCTCCCAAGCTCTGTTTTCGCTGACAGAGTGTTGCAGGAAGCTGTCATAGCTGAAAACAGAGCTCAGGAGCCCGTTTTTGCTGGCAGAGTGCTGGGCCATTACAGGCACCCCCAACATGAGTTTGCCCCTCGCTGCAAATCAGTTCAACTTTCTGCAATTCAAAAGGGGTAGCCATCTGCATATCTCCATTTGTGCAGAAATGCATCCATATCAGGCATGCAGAGCCCAGGTGATGTTCTCGGTAGCAAACTCTTCTATGCTGAGGATTTATCTCCTGCCAAATGAATTTAGTCAACACAGGGAGATTTTAGCCACAGCTCAGTCTATGTAGGAGGAACCCCTATGTTTCTCTCTGCAACTCAACTGAGCTAAGTGGTAGCAAGGGGCCTCATTATTGTCCTTCTCTCCAACTGAAAAAGAGTTCTCTCCCTCTCTTTTAAAAATAACACTTAGCAGATCATTAATCTATCATTTCAATATGAGTGTTGGGCTGTTTTTCTTCTCCAGTGTTGAACCTACTTTTTAAGCTTTCTTCCACTCTGCCCCAACAGTGGTCATTTTAAAAGAGGTTATACTCTTTAAAGGCAATAGAAAGCATTGCAGCATTCGATCTTAATCTGTAGCGGCTTCTATCTTAAGATGCCTTTGAAAGATATACAATGCATTTTGGGATGAATTATAGAATTGCTGTTAAGTAATGTTTTTAACATGTGCTACATATTACTTTCAGTTGGTTAACCTCTCCTGGTAGATTACTGTTTGGGACTGAAAGTAAATGACATAACAAATGGAGGGGAATAGATATGTATTGTAGTCCATCAGTATGAATAAAGGAGAAAATCTTACATATATTTTCTTTTATCACTCTGCTAAACAATTAATTCCCTCAACACTGTCAAACTATTTACTAAATCTGCACTACTATTAATCTTCTCATCGTTCCCATCACCCACCTCTTTCCACTTTTGACTGTATGACTATAACTTTGTTGCTGGCAATCCTTATGATTTATATTGATATATTGACCATCATTTGTGTTGTAAATGTTGTACCTTGATGAACGTATCTTTTCTTTTATGTACACTGAGAGCATATGCACCAAGACAAATTCCTTGGGTGTCCAATCACACTTGGCCAATAAAATTCTATTCTATTCTATTCTATTCTATTCTATTCTATTCTATTCTATTCTATTCTATTCTATTCTATTCTATTCTATTCTATTCTATTCTATTCTATTCTATTCTATTCAATGTGAATGGACCAGCAAAGCCAGTGTGGGATTACAATGCTCAGAATTTCCACCTGATAGGAATATTCTGGAAGTTGGACTTCTGAATTGTGGTTTTTCAGAAGCTAGTCTATCAAAAACAAAAAGAGAATAAGGCAATTCTAAAACTGGACAGCCCTTCTGGAAGAAGCAACATTTCTGAAACCCTACCAACTCATGTCAATTAATTTCTTAGTCTCTCTTCCCTGCTCTTTATTTTTTTATTTTATAATTGTGTTTAATTGATCAAAATATAAAATACAAGTGAAAATAAAGATAACAGGAAAGCAGGGAAGAGGAAAAAGTGAAGAAAGAAGAGGGAGGTAAAGAAAAAAAATAGAGTAAATAGCATCAATTTCTAATCCAATCTTTTCAACCCAGCAGAATAAAGGCAGTAAAATCAGAGCCTCAATTTTTTTTACTTTGGCAAACCTAGTGTATATTAACCATTTCTGTAACAACAAATTAATCAGTAAATCCCCAAATCAGAATTTCATTATTTTCTGTCTCAAACACAAAATCTAGAAGTGGTTTCCAAGTAGAAATGAAATTAGATGTGTTCCTTTCTTTGATTAAGGAAATTAATTCAGCCTCTTATCCACTCTTTCTGCGGAAAAATGTGTATTTATTATTTATCAATTACAAGTGCAGCTCAACAGTTAATAATAATAAGTTATAATTTTTTAAAGTTAGATGCCACCCAAAACCCAGCAACTCCGTGGTTGTTATTGTTAAAACTGCTAAAGAACAGAAATATATATATATAAAAAAAAAAACTTAAAAAGAAACAGAACAATAATAGTGAAGAAAGCAAACAAAAAAGGAACAAAAAAGAAGAAAGGGGCATCAGTCATCCTTGCCAAAGACCTGGGAGAAGAGCCAGTTTTTTAAGACACCTTGAAATAGCAATAGTGTGACAGCCATTGGGTGTGTGTGTGTGTACTGCAGAAAAGGTGGGCTTCCAGGGATCAAACAGGTGATATTGTTTAATCTGTTGAATTGAGTGCACCAATCCTGCTAGATGGATCCAGAGATAGTTGCAGTCAAGTTAAGGCAAGCCTACAAAGATTAAACCAAAGAGCTATACTGCAGGATGCAGGAATAAAAAAAACTAAAAGCTGGATTAGTTTTCCTCTCAGAGCTTCTGGCTTCCAGCTCTAAAGCTGGTCAGTCAGTGGGAGAGAGAATAGAAAGGAAGGGAAGGAAGCCGGTTTGGGAGCTAGACAAAAAGTTATCTGAGAATCCTCTAAAATATTCCAAGTTTGGATTGGAAGCTAAGCGGGGAGAGAGGGGGGCCAGAAGAAATGATATTGGGAACTCAAAGAGTAGGGAGTCTTTCTCCTTTCACCACTATTGACCAAAAGATTATTCATCAATAAAAACAAAGAAAATGTGAAGTGTTTCTTTTCTCCGGTATGTTGCTTAACTGGGATTCTTTTGTCTAGTGGGCATCTTGAGCTGTACAAAGGATTGAAGAAATTGGTTGGCAATTTACCCAACCTCACTAGGAAAAGACTGGGGATGAATATTATAAGGTCTGATGTAAATGGTATGAATGGTTGGAAAATAGGAAAGATAATGAAAATTGAACAACAGGATAAAATCTGTATGTAGATGAAATAAAGAAAAGGTAAATGAATGTAGATGAAATGTAGATGAAATAAAGGAACATAGATAATATAAAAGTAGAATAAGATAGAATTAAAATATGTATAAATAGTAAGAAAGGACCGCTTTGAATAACTAATAAGAAACAGTGAGATGTATATAAATGTTTTATGTTTGTCTTGTGTTTTAATGTGTTCAAAATAAAAAAAACTTTTTATATAAAAAAAGGAAAAGACTGGGAAGTTCCACAAGCAAGGGGTCATGCAGTGGATGAGGTGGGGAAGGTTCACAGCTGGAAGAGTTGAGGGGAAGGGGAAGCAGGCTGGATTAAAATGAGCCAACTAGGACAGGGGTCTCCAACCTTGGTCCCTTTAAGACTTGTGGACTTCAACTCCCAGAGTTCCTCAGTCAGCTTTGCTGGCTTTGCTGGCTGAGGGACTCTGGGAGTTGAAGTCCACAAGTCTTAAAGGGACCAAGGTTGGAAACCTCTGAACTAGGAGAAAGTGTAGGTCAGAGGAAGGGAGGGAAGAAGACAATGAAAGGAGAACTATGACAGGTGACTTTTTGCCAAGGCAGAGGTCATCCTAAAGTAGACCCATGTCTGGAGAGATACATGAAGTGTAAGAGACACTTTTTTAAAATAAAGTTTGTAATTTTTTTATTTTTTACAAACATATCAATGCGTGAACAGTGGAGCACCTGAGTGTCATACCTTTTAATACAAATAAAATAATATTAATCATATTTGTTTCATTTAAGGAGCTTATATAATCCTTGTAATAATACACATATTTTTATTAAATTATAGTCTTTCATTATTTAATCATTCAATATTTCAATGTGTCATTTCTATGCCAAGCACCCTAGTCTAAGTGTCATTCCTTTTAATACAAATAGAATATTATTAATCATATTTATTACTTTTAACAAGCTTATATAATTCTAATAATTGTGCAAACATTTACGCGAAATTGAAATCTTCCATTATTTGCTTTGTACAGCATCTCCCCATGTCTTTTTTTAAAATATTTTTTTAAAAATATAAATAGAAAGAGCAACATATTCAATATCAAAATAAACAGTGTCTACCCAGCATCTACTCATGTCTAGATGTTTCTCTTTTTATTAGACACATGCACCCAACATTCAGAACCTACAAACCACACATTTAAACATTTAACAAAATAAATATTCCTCCTTTACTAGACAAGGTTTAGGATCGGGCTACTTATGGGACCGCCTACTGCCGCCGTTTGCCTCCCACCGACCCGTGCGCTCTCACAGAGGGGGATTCCTCAGGGTGCCATCAGCCAAACAATGTCGGCTGGCGGCCCCAGGGGAAGGGCCTTCTCTGTGGGGGCTCCTACCCTCTGGAACGAACTTCCCCCTGGACTTCGACAACTTCCTGACCTTCGGACCTTCCGCCGCGAGCTGAAGACGTATCTATTTTTCCGCGCAGGACTGGCATAGAATTTTTAGATTTTATTGGGTTTTTAATTTTAATTGGGTTTTATGGTTTTAAATGTATCTTAATTTGGGGCCAAATTTGAATAAGTTTTTTAATTATTGTTTTACTTGTATTGTGTTTATTTATTGTCGTTTTACTTGGCTGTTAACCTCCCTGAGTCCTTCAGGAGAAGGGCGGTATACAAATTAAATTATTATTATTATTATTATTATTATTATTATTATTATTATTATTATTATTATTATTATTATTATTATTATTATTATTATTATTGTAATAAAAAGGAATCACATGACTCCAGGCTTCTGCAACCATCATAAATACATGCCAGTTGCCAAGCATCCTAATTTTGATCACGTGACCATGGGGATGCTGCAATGGTCGTAAGCGTGCAAAATGGTCATAAGTCACTTTTTTCAGTGCTGTTGTAATTTCAAATGGTCACTAAACAAGTGGTTGTGGTTGTCCAAAGTTGAGAACTATCGCTGCTTCTAAAATACTCTAAAGTTCTGTGGAAGTTGGGAACAGAGTCCTTCAGCTTAATCCTATTAGTGTCAGAATTTCATCTCGTAAAGAGATAAATCTCATAAACACTTCAGTGTAGTTTTATCACAGAGGAGACAGGTGAATCCAATTGCAGTTCAGCCTTTTCTCAAGGTCTTAGTAGCAGCAAGAGTGCTATAAGATTATTTAGATAAATTGTGAGAAATAACATACGGTGCTTTTTCTTGAAGACACAGTGCAGAAATATCAGTTGCCATCAATTAGTTATTAGGGTTTGATACCCTTAGCTGAAGGAAGATAGGCTTCGTAAAATAATAGGCACACTCAGCCAAGGATATAATCTGATGAATGTACTGATTAAAGATGCGAGTTTTAGATTTGGTAATCCTAGTTCAAATATCATATAGCTTATGAACTCACTGGTTATGTTTGCACAATACATAGAACCATATGCTAGCTAATATTTTGGCCTACTTTGTTATATGAACTTAGGTCATATGGTTAGTCTATGGTTAAGTGTGTTTTGCAAACCCAGCAATTGCGTTGACTTAGTAACTGGATTCACTTTATAGCCTCAGGCAAGCCATGCACCATTTATTTTAGTGTTGTTTATTTATTTTAAACATATACACATGCATACATACACAAATGCATAATCGTAACCCTTTTTTCAGATTAAATTTAGAAAACAATTTACAATATCTGTATGTTGAGAATGAGGGAATAAAAGAATACCGGAATCCTTTAATTAGATAGAAGTAGATATATACAGGTAGTCTTCAACTTACAACAGTTCATTTCGTGAACATTCAAAGTTACGATGACACTGAAAAATGTGATTTATGACCATTTGCCATACTTACAACTACTGCAGTATCTTCATGGTCATGTGATCAAAATTCAGACACTTGGCAACTGACTCATCTTTACAATGGTTGCAGTGTCCCAGGGTCATGTGATCACCTTTTGCAACTCTCTCTGACAAGCAAAGTCAATGGGGAAGCCAGATTCCTTTTAACAACCATGTTACAAGCTTAACAACTACAGTGATTCATTTAACAACTGTGGCAAGAAAGGTCCTAAAATGGGGCAAAATTCACTTAACAACTGTCTCGCTTAACGACAGAAATTTTGGGCTAAGTTGTGGTCGTAAGCCGAGAACTACCTGTAATTGTAATAATTGATTATGTGCCATCAAGTCAGTCTGAGTGATTATATGAGTCACCTTTTCCAGGGTGATTTCTTCCCCACCTGGTTCTTTAGATTTTCCAACTATCCACTCATCATTTGTGAAATTGAGTTCCTTCTTCTGGCTGCTGATTCTGCTTTTCTTTCTTTTCCTTCCACCTTTCCCAGACTTATGGATTTATCTGGAAAAAAAATTTGCATAATTTTTTTGCATAATTTTTTTGCATAATGTTTCCAGAATATGATAATTTGAGCCTGATTATTTGTATTTTGAGAGAGAATTCTGGATTGATTTCTTCTATGGTGTATGTTATAATAATGCAATTATTATAATTTGTCTTCATAAGTAAAGTTGTGTGTGTGTGTGTGAGAGAGAGGGAGGGAGGGAGGGAAGAATTCCACTGAATGGCAAAAAAGGCAGTGGGAACTTCTTATGCTTTAGAATTTTAGAAAGAGTTCTAAAGATGACATATTCTATTTTTTAACTTCTCCCTGGAATTCTTAGAAGTATTTAAAATTTAATGTGATAAGTTGTTTTGTAGTTTTCTGATGGCTTGTCCTTCTCTGAACAAAGAAAACTATTGTATTTTTCATGATTATATTTTAATTACTTGCTTCTCTTGAGCTTTTCAGAATTAGGATGATTAAACATTTGTTATACTAAAAAGTACTTTGATTTGTTTTGAATTTTTAAAATCTAGCAAACTACCATTTGAAAGAAGCATATTCTAGCCAGTTGTAGTGATTTGGAACCTTCCTTCCTTCCTTCCTTCCTTCCTTCCTTCCTTCCTTCCTTCCTTCCTTCCTTCCTTCCTTCCTTCCTTCCTTCCTTCCTTCCTTCCTGAGTCTTTGAATGGTCACTATTCATAAGACACCCATTTGATAGTGCAAGTTGTCCTTCCATGAACTGCTTGTGAGAAGTGTTCAAAGTCACATTAAAATGAGCACTGAGAGAGGACAAGAGAGGAGAAACAGGATTTTTTGTGTGTAAAACAATCAACTTAAAGCAGAAGCAGCCTATAGTCACATCATTATTACTTGGTTTTTACTGAACATTTTACTGAGTATTTTTTTTCCAAAGGATATGCTAAGAAAACAAAATGCTTTGTATATAAGAAGCAGTGGCAGGTAATGCTTCAATGCACATTTCAAGACAGTGGCAAATTAGAAAGACTGGGATGAAAGGGCGATTTCTTCAGAAAAAAACACTTGTACTCTGAGTTTCCATGGCTGAATTTGTGTTTTGGGTTTACCAGGGAAGAAGGTTGTGACGGTGTGTTGTTCTTAGTGGTTAGTGCATGACATAAAGTGAAAGTCCCAAGTTCAAAGGGTCTGGCTATTTACTGGAATCCCACCGCCCGAGAACTGGCAGTTGAACGCGAGATTACTCATCTGTGTTAATTCTTTGGATAAACATCTTCCTGTCAAAAGCGTAAGGTTGGCCTGCTCATTGCCTGACAAAACCTTGTGTTTAAAAATAAACAGCACATATGCCTGAATTATGGGTTTATTTGTGAAAGACACATGGAGACACGTTTTCCCAACTGTAAGCCTGCTTCCTCTTTGAAGGATCCAGATCCAGTGGGATTAACGTTGAGGACTCACACTGGCTCAGAAAAAAAGTTTGAGAAAACTAGGAGAAACAGGATTTTTTGTGTGTAAAACAATCAACTTAAAGCAGAAGCAGCCTATAGTCACATCATTATTACTTGGTTTTTACTGAACATTTTACTGAGTATTTTTTTTCCAAAGGATATGCTAAGAAAACAAAATGCTTTGTATATAAGAAGCAGTGGCAGGTAATGCTTCAATGCACATTTCAAGACAGTGGCAAATTAGAAAGACTGGGATGAAAGGGCGATTTCTTCAGAAAAAAACACTTGTACTCTGAGTTTCCATGGCTGAATTTGTGTTTTGGGTTTACCAGGGAAGAAGGTTGTGACGGTGTGTTGTTCTTAGTGGTTAGTGCATGACATAAAGTGAAAGTCCCAAGTTCAAAGGGTCTGGCTATTTACTGGAATCCCACCGCCCGAGAACTGGCAGTTGAACGCGAGATTACTCATCTGTGTTAATTCTTTGGATAAACATCTTCCTGTCAAAAGCGTAAGGTTGGCCTGCTCATTGCCTGACAAAACCTTGTGTTTAAAAATAAACAGCACATATGCCTGAATTATGGGTTTATTTGTGAAAGACACATGGAGACACGTTTTCCCAACTGTAAGCCTGCTTCCCTCTTTGAAGGATCCAGATCCAGTGGGATTAACGTTGAGGACTCCACACTGGCTCAGAAAAAAAAAAGTTTGAGAAAACTAGGAGAAACAGAGCAAAATCAGAGAGATCTCTTTAGATTACATAAAAACTATGTTCCTATAATAAAGATATCTCGGGGTATTTCCAGATTATATCAGCTAATACTGCAATATAACATATTGTGTACAGAATGGGTAGACAGGTAGCCATTTTGAAAAGATCAGTAGAAATTATTGTCCTATCACAATGTCTACCCATCCGTGTTCTGTATATTAATCAAAATGACTCAAAAATGGCATTTTCTGTAGAAAACTGATCACAGAAAGGTATACAATAGCAAAGATGATTATAAAAATGGATACATCAGAAATATTTACAAAAAGGCATTAAGAGTTGTAAACCTAATTTTGCATAGTTTCTTCTCCAGTAAGATTACACTACTAACCAGAGCATACAAAACATTTGCTAGACCAATTCTCGAATACAGCTCATCTGTCTGGAACCCACACTTCATATCGGACATTAATACAATTGAGCGCGTCCAGAAATATTTCACAAGAAGAGTCCTCTACTCCTCTGTTTCGAACAAAATACCTTATGCTACCAGACTTGAAATTCTGGGTTTAGAAAATTTAGAACTACGCCGCCTTCAGTATGACCTGAGCATAGCTTATAAAATCATCTGCTACAATGTCCTTCCTGTCAATGACTACTTCAGCTTCAACCACAACAATACATGAGCACACCATTGATACAAACTTAAAGTGAACCGCTCCAATCTCGATTGCAGAAAATATGACTTCAGTAACAGAGTTGTTAATGCCTGGAATGCACTACTACCAGACTCTGTGGTTTCATCTCCAAATCCCTAAAACTTTAACCTAAGACTGTCTATTGTCACCCCATTCCTAAGAGGTCTGTAAGGGGCGTGCATAAGAGCACCAGTGTGCCTACCATCCCTGTCCTAATGTTCCCTTTAGTTGTATTCATTTTATGTATTCAATTCATGCTTATACTTATATATATTATTTAATAGAATAGAATAGAACTTCATTGGCCAAGTGTGATTGGACACACAAGGAACCCGTCTTGGTGCACATGCTCTCAGTGTACACAAAAGAAAAGATACGTTCATCAAGGTACAACATTTACAACACAATTGATGATCAATATATCAATATAAATCATAAGGATTGCCAGCAACAAGTTATAGTCATACAGTCATAAGTGGAAAGGGACTGGTGATGGGAACCATGAAACGATTAATAGCAGTGCAGATTCAGCAAACAGTCTGACAGTGCTGAGGGAACCACCTGTCCAGCAGAGCGATGGCCCCCGGGAAAAAACTGTTCCCGCGTCTAGCCGCTCCGGTGTGCAGCGCTCTATAGCGTCGCCTCGAGGGCAGGAGCCGAAACAGTCCACGTCCAGGATGCGAGGGATCTGCAAATACCTTCACGGCCCTCCTCTCGATCCGCGCAGCACACAGGTCCTCAATGGAAGGCAAGCCGGCAGCAACCATTCCCTCCGCAGTTCCAACTATCCCCTGAAGTCTGTGTCCCTCCTGCCAGGCTGCAGAACTGAACCAGACAGCCACAGAGGTGCAAATGACAGACTCAACAATTCCTCTGCAGAATTGGACCAGCAGCTCCTTGGACAGTTTGAGCTTACTGAGTTGGCGCAGAAAGAACACTCCCCGTTGTCCTTCTTTAACGATGTCCTTGATGCCAGCTGTCCACCTAAGATCCTGCGATATGACAGAACCCAGAAATTTGAAGGTTTCTACTGTTGATACTGTGTTGTCAAGTATTGTGAGAGGTGGAAGTATGGAAGGGTTTTTCCTAAAGTCTACCACCATTTCTACGGTTTTGAGTGTGTTCAGTTCCAGATTGTTTTGGTTGCACCACAAGGCTAGTCGTTCCACCTCTCGTCTATATGCGGATTCGTCATTGTCTCGAATGAGACCAATCACTGTTGTGTCATCTGTAATATGTTTTTGACTAAATACTGCCGGCCTCTATCTCCCATCGTCCAGTGCGTTCCCACAGAGAGGGACTCCTCAGGGTGCCGTCAGCCAAACAGTGTCGACTGGCGGCCCCCAGGGGGAGGGCCTTCTCTGTGGGGGCTCCGACCCTGTGGAACGAACTTCCCCTCGGACTTCGACTACTACCTGACCTTAGGACCTTTCGCCGCGAACTTAAAACCTATTTATTTCGTATGGCTGGACTAGCTTGATTTTTATCTTTAGATTTTAATTGAATTCGATGGGTTTTTAAATTTTTGTAATTTTATAGGGGTGTAAGTTATTTTAATACTTGGGCTAATTTAAATCAGTTTTTTAAGGGTTGTTTTAACTATTGTGTATATTTGTATTTTACCTGCCTGTTCACCGCCCTGAGTCCTTCGGGAGAAGGGCGGTATACAAATTAAAATATTCATTCATTCATATTCAAATAAATAAATAAATAAATAAATAAATAAATAAATAAATAAATAAATAAATAAATAAAATACCACGAATATATTCATGTAAACCTTTTTTTTTAAATTGAACTCAGAAAAAAATTGTGAGAGAGTCCCACCAACCCCCAACAACATTGACAGGGCAAGCCACTAGAATATAAAGTGAGAGCAAACCCCACTCCTTACTAGCATGGATGACGTTACCTGGTTTGGGTAATGAAACATCTGCAAGAAAAGAACCAAGCTCAGAGAGTACCAAGCACCCCTCATTTCAACCGTGAGCTACGAATATTTTCCTTCATGAAAGAGAGTGTTGCCAGGAAAAAGATTGTTGGTGCTCAGGTAGTTGACTTCAGATAAAGACAGATGGACCGGTTTATTTTTGAAGGCTTGCCTTCTATTTCTATTACACAAAAAGGAAAATTACCTGCTGGCTCAGGATGCCGAGATGACCTTTTCCAAGTAGTATATTAACCAGGACTCCCACATATACACACCCCTATTAAGCTAATGAGTCCATTAAACTACCATTAAAATAACACATTCACCATTTTTTCCTAAAACAAGTAAAATGTCAAAGAATGATATAATTTTTTCAGTTTTGTGAGCTGTCTGGCCAGTATTTTACTTGATGAGTGTGAAAGAAATGGCCTTCTAATTTTACTAATGAAGAGGAGCCTGTTGCTGGCGTAAAAGGGCAGCTCCTCTCTTCTGCCAAATCATGGCCTGGGGATGTGATGACTGATATTCCATGGTGTCCCCCTTTGGTTGAAGTCTAAAAACTGAGCTAAACCCAGCATACTGGGTATCAGTTTCTCAACTTTTTACTTCAACTCCGAGAATCCCTCAGCCATTCTGTACATGGGTATGTCTCCTTTTTCTGGCAAATTAAGTGTCAAAAAGGAGACAAGACAGGGCCCTCAAGTCTCTGCTCCAGGTCTTCTTGCAACACATGGAAAGAGTTAATTAGCTACTAATACCTTCCTTTCTTTAATTAGTACATTTTTATACTGTTACCCGTTTGGTCATTTTACTTTACTTTAAAAAAAGAAACACAACATTCAGCTGTTTGAATCCTAGCATTTTTATTTATTTATTTATTTATTTATTTATTTGATTTTTATACCGCCCTTCTCCCGAAGGACTCAGGGCGGTGTACAGGCAAGATAAAACAATACAATATACAGATTAAAATACCATTTAAAAAACTTATTTAAATTAGCCTAACATTAAAAAATTTCCATACTAAAAACCCCGTTTAAAAATTGATAAAAGATAAAATTCAATTTAAGACATTTTTGTCTTTAGTAGAAGAATAACAGTGTGGCACCAAAACATTTTAAGTAGTGTCCACTTACTGTCCCATCCTAGAACTTTTAACTACAGCATGGAGGGATCCATTCATGCAGCAGCATAGCCATTGTTATTATGATTGAGCTGACTACAAATGTCAATAGCTATGTTAGCTTTGTGTAATCTAGCCCAATGTTCTCCAGATTTATTGGATTAACATTCTGAGAAGACAAATTGGGTAGAGACCACGTGGCTGGTGAAGACTGGTCTTTATTTGTATGTGACAATATATGGCAATTTACTTATAATAAGAAAAGTAGCAATAATAGTATTGCATTGAGAAAAGGAAATTCTCTGGATTTTAATCTAGAGGTAGGGTGGTGTAATGTATCTTTAAGAATTGTGGAGGGAAAACTGAGCGGGAAAAAGCACGTTGCTGATTGGATGAAGCCTCTGGCTAAACTGTATATAAAGAGAGGGTTTTCCCAGCCCGGGTCGCTGGGTTCACCATATAGTAAAGAGCTGTTGTCACTATCCTGGTCTCCTGCCTCGTTATTGCCCGAATCTAACACTGGCAACGAAGGTGGGATCTCGAGGCTAAGAGCGCCAGGAAAAAAGCTGAAGTCACCAGGAAGACGCGAACCCAGCAAACAAGGGGCGGAAAGCAGCGATGTCCAGCTACACACCGCCAGCGCCATTCGACCCAGCTAAGGAGAAATGGGGGTCATACATGGCTCGTTTCGAGTGCTTCCTCGAGGCGAACGAACTTCAAGGAGTCTCAGACAACAGGAAGTGAGCGTATTTCCTGAGCCACTGCGGTCCAGAGGTTTTCGATACCGCAGAATCGGGGAGCCAACCCCGGTACAATCGGTGCCGTGGCAGACTCTACAGACCGTATTGAAAGCCCATTATGCACCAACGCCGTCCAAGTATGTGTGACGGTACGAATTCAGGGAGTGTAGGCAACAAGAGGGCGAGTCCATCAGCGTATACATGGCAGCCCTGAGGAAAGCCACGAACCATTGCGAGTTCCGAGACTTGGAAGAGGCATTGCTGGAGCAACTCATTCGTGGGGTCAGGGACATCCGTTTGCGACGGCGGCTGCTGTCCAAAAGCAACTTGACGCTGGCAAACGCCTTGGACGAAGCCAGGGCTAATGAGATGTCTACCCAAGCGGCGGAAACCCTACAAAAGCAGGTCGCACCAACGGCTGGTGCGAAATCAACCCCGGTCCACAATGAAGAGGTCCAGGCCGAGTCGGACGGTGAGGAGGAGGAAGGAGTCTTCCACACCGGGAGGCCGGAGAAAGAAGACCGGGGTGACTGCGCGAGTTGTGGAGGGCAACACCAACGACAACAATGCAAATTTAAGGATGCGACTTGTCGGCGATGCGAAAGGAAGGGGCACATAGCACAGGCCTGTCGAGCACCCCAACCTTCCTGCCAAAAATTCAAACTGACCAACCAGAGCGCGGGAACGGCGAAGCAGCCCGTGATTGGTCAATTCAAAAAAGGCGCGAAGTTGAATCAGACTGTCGTGAGAGTGGGTCACGCAACAACACGCCTAGAAAAAAAAATCTTTACCAAAGCAAAGATTGAGGGGGTGCCGTGCCGATTGGAGGTGGACACTGGCTCAGCGATCACGATCATGTCCTGGGACACTCTCGTGAAAGCCTTTCCCGCCATCGCAAAGCGCAAGCTGAAAACACAGAAATTAAAGGTACAAGACTACCAAGGAAATCGCATCCCTGTTCGAGGGGTAACGTCCGTCCACGTCGAGTATGGACAATACAAGAAAACTCTGCCCATCACCATAGTCGATGGGACCCTGCCAAGCTTGTTGGGACTGGATTGGTTCCGAGCATTGGGCATGGGAGTGACTGGAATCTTCAGAAACGAAGTCAACCTCAAAGACGCACTCATGAAGGAATTTGGGGACGTTTTCAGAGACTGCCTGGGCAAGTACACGGGGACCCCTATTTCTTTTAACTTAGACCCCCAAGTTGCCCCTATCCGTCTAAAGGCTAGGAGGGTCCCGTTCGCCCTAAAGCCCAGGATTGACCGGGAACTGGACAAGCTAGTAAACCAGGGAATTCTAGTGCCAGTTGACCATGCTAAGTGGGAGACCCTATAGTCACCCCAGTCAAACCGGACGGGTCGGTCCGGATTGGCGCTGACTATAAGGCAACGCTTAACAAAGCGTTGCAAAGAGTGCTTACCCGTCCGGTGGTACAGCACTTACTGCACTCAATGGGGCAAGGGCAGGTTTTGCCAAGCTAGCCTTGGCCCAAGCCTATCAACAGCTGCCTGTAGATAACAGCACAGCCGAAGCGCAGACAATTGTGACTCACAGAGGGGCTTTTAAGTGTACCCGGTTACAGTTTGGGGTTAGTGTGGCTCCAGGGTTATTTCAGAACCTAATGGAGCGGCTATTGCAGGGACTACCAGGGGTGGTACCATACTTTGACGATGTACTGGTATCCGCTGAGAATCTAGAGGAATTAGGGGTAAGGCTGCGAAAAGTTTTGGGCATTTTCCGGTCTGCCGGTCTCAAAGTTAAACTGAACAAATGCCAGATCGGGGTTGAATCTGTGGAATTCCTGGGCTACCGGATAGACAGGGAAGGGATTCACCCCACTGAAAGCAAGGTACGGGCCATCAGGAAGGCCCCGGTTCCAAAGAACAAAACGGAGTTACAGGCATTCTTAGGTCTGGTCAACTTCTACGCAGTATTCTTAAAGAATAAGGCAACAGTAGCCGAGCCGCTGCATAAATTACTAGCAAAGACGGCTGCATGGTCTTGGGGAAAGGCGGAAGCTAGAGCATTCGAAGGGGTAAAGAATCTCCTATCGAGTGATAGCCTCCTTATCCAATACAATGGCACGCTGCCATTAGTGTTAAGCTGCGATGCATCTCCCTATGGGGTGGGGGCTGTGCTCAGCCACAGGTTGCCAAATGGCACAGAAGCCCCTATTGCATATTACTCCCGAACCATGTCATCAACTGAAAGGAATTATAGCCAGCTTGATAAGGAAGCCTTGGCTATAGTCTCCGGAGTAAAGAAATTCCATGAATATGTATTTGGTCGTGATTTCGAAATCATCACGGACCATAGACCCTTGCTAGGCCTGTTGGCAGGCGACCGCCCAACGCCCGTGGCACTTTCGCCCAGACTGACCCGATGGACTATCTTCCTGGCAGCGTATTCTTACAAACTACTACACCGGCCAGGGAAGGAATTAGGGCATGCAGACGCCCTGAGCAGATGCCCGTTACCAGAGACTATCGAAGACCCCACTCCGGGGACACCAGTTCTGCTAATTGACTCTTTGGACTCTGGCCCAGTCACATCCAAAGAGGTGGCTCGGGCTTCGTACAAGGACATTACAATAAGGACTGTAATTGGTTGGGTACAAAGAGGTTGGCCCGCTGCGCCGGGCGAGCGTTTTAAAGAGTTTGTAAAAAAACGTGGGGAACTCTCAGCTCAAGGGGGGTGCCTGCTATGGGGGGATCGAGTGGTGATCCCGGAGAAATTGAGGGAAAAGGTATTGGGGCTCCTTCACGAAGGCCACCCAGGGATCGTGAGAATGAAGGGTCTAGCGAGAAGCTATGTGTGGTGGCCCTTAATGGACACGGAAATTGCTGAAAGGGTAGGGAAATGCCAGGCCTGCCAGGAGTCCAGACCGCTACCCCCAACGGCCCCGATTCGGGAAGTTGAAAGACCCCAGGGCCCCTGGTCTAGGATCCATATCGATTTTGCCGGCCCCTTCCACGGCCAAACCTTTCTGGTAGTAGTCGATGCCTACTCCAAATGGCTGGAAATCATTCTCATGAGATCCATGACAGCCGAGGCCGTGATTTCAGTCCTACGGCACCTATTTGTAACCCACGGGTTGCCCGACACTTTAGTCTCCGATAACGGCCCGCAATTCACGGCAACCCAGTTTGAGGGGTACTTGGCAGAGGAGGGCATCCGACATGTCCTCTCGGCGCCTTTCCACCCTGCGACGAACGGCCTTGCAGAACGTTCCGTTAGGAGCGCAAAGGAAGCATTGTCCAGAATCAGGCCAGGCGATTGGCAAACAAAAATCGATACATTCCTAGCAGTCCAACACAGAACCCCCTGTGTAACAACTGGCCGCAGCCCGGCAGAGCTATTAATGGGTCGGAAGCTTAGGTGCCCACTAGACCGTTTAAACCCAAACTACACACCAGACGGTTACAAAGGGACACACGGTAAAACAAGAGGGATGGCAGTAGGCGACCTAGTGTGGGCACACAACTACAGCGAGGGCCCGACCTGGTTAGCAGGAAAAATCCTAGAGATAACAGGACCAAAATCATATCTAGTAGAGATAGAGGATGGCCGGGTATGGAAGCGCCACATAGACCAAATAATGAAACGATAACCGTAAATCAGAATCAGACGAAACAGGCCCTGACGATTCAATGTTTGAATCCACAGCTGACTCAAACCCGGGGCAAACGCAGGACTTATCTGAGTTCCAGGAGGTCCAGCGACGCCAACCGGTTCCTCCTGAAAACAGCAGGGACGACTCTGCAAATAATCCAGGGCCGGATGGCCTAGAGGAGGAGCTGAGAGGAACAAACAGTCCCTCCGGTCAGCTCGACTCACTCCCAGAAAATGCATTGCGCAGGTCCGAAAGAGTCAGGAGACGCCCAGTCTACTTGCGTGATTACGTTGAAAAATAAGATGTTAATTTTATGTAAATATTGGTAAAGTGTTCTCTGGGAGGGAAGGAGTGTAATGTATCTTTAAGAATTGTGGAGGGAAAACTGAGTGGGAAAAAGCACGTTGCTGATTGGATGAAGCCTCTGGCTAAACTGTATATAAAGAGAGGGTTTTCCCAGCCCGGGTCGCTGGGTTCACCATATAGTAAAGAGCTGTTGTCACTATCCTGGTCTCCTGCCTCGTTATTGCCCGAATCTAACAGGTGGGGAGTTGTACAAAGTAGAATTCTTTTCATTTGTTAAGTATTTTAGTCTTACATTGGATTTTGTTTTTTTGTTTTTCAGTGAGCTAATTTTTCTGAGGCTCTTTATAGAAAAGATGGATATAACAAAAATAATAATAATTTCTGGCTTCACATAAAGTTTCACAGAAAGTTAATGTGTTAAACACGCATAAAAATAAGGCATGCAGTGCTGTTTGCTGCCAATCTTTATCAATAGCAAAAGCACTTAGACTTATACACAGTAGTGCCTTGCAGTGCTTTACAGTTCTCTCTGCGTAATTTACAGAGTCCGCATATTGCCTCCAACAATCTGGCTCCTCATTTTATCGACCTCAGAAGGATGGAAGGCTGAGTCAATACAATAAAATTTATTATTACACTTGTAGACCAAAACAGAAGGCTGAGTCAAATTTGAACCCAGCCAGAATCAAACTCCTGGCAGTGGACAGAGTTAGCCTGCAACCATCAGGATTCTTTAATATTTAAGTATGCAGTGTCTCATGTTTATTGATAATGAAAAATAGCTCCATCATCATATACTATGAGGAGGTATATTGTCAAATACATTTGCCATTTATAACATATACTATATTTTTGCCCCTTGGGGAAGGAAGGTGATTTTCAGGAAGGCAAAAAGTGCCTCTGATCCATTGTACATTAAACCCTGCTTGAAGTGAGGGAGCATTTATATTAAAATTATAAGAGCAACGTTATGATGTTTTTTAAAGACTTGTACCATCTTTAGTATCTGACAATTCACGCTGGAAATAATAGACATATAATTATGGACTTACCTGACTGAAAACAAAAGCTAATGCCTCTATAATAATAATAATAATAATAATAATTTTTAAAAAAACCTTAGAAAACAAAAACCTAACTTCCTCTGAATGGAGAGATTTCAAGGCCAATTGGGGTTTTGCCTCGATTTAAAGACAAAAAGCTAATACTGATCCTTTTCTGATTCCACTTGAAATGGGAGCTCACAAAACACCAAGATATTAATCACTGTGAATTATAAAAATCCAAGGTCTCCATTAATCCCCTTCTGTTATCTTCCGAGATTTTTCTGTCATTTTTTTTTTAAAAAAAGACTTTCCTTGTAAATGTTGCGTTTTGAGCTGTGAGAAAGCTATTAAAGGATGGCAAGAGGCCTGTAGTTTTCTTGTAATGACTTCTCAAGTTACTCTAGATTTTCCTAAGCCAAATGAACTGAAGCCACACGCATAATTTTACATTGGCGGTTTGCATGAAGCAGACCTTGTTCAGCTGGGTCTTCTATTTTTAACACACTCCCTTTGACAAGCTGGTGAAGAGCTAGGAGCTTTCACCCATGCTGTTATTCTGGAGTGGTAGTGGAAGAAGTAGAATGCTAAACATAACTAAACCACAGTGTTACCTCCTCTGCTCATTTGGTGGATTGAACCTTTTGATAATTTTGATATTATAGGAGATATTTAGGGGAAGAACGGGAGAAGGAAGAGCTGATACAATTCACTGTTATCTTTTTGTCTTCTAGAATAGTTTGCCATTCTTATCACAAGATCTTAGATTGACAAAGTAAGTTGGTCAAAGTCAGTGTGAATTTCACGACAAAACAGGGTTCTGAACAACAGATCAGAGCACTTTTCTGTCCAATATATTGTGCTGTTTATTTTCTCGGATTTTTATCTCAATCCTGCCTTAAGCCTTTACAAAACAACAAATACAAATTATAGCCAGACAGTTGTTGAACCTCAATCATATTAGCCTTTCTCATCCTTTACTTATGTGTTGCCACTACTGAGGCTCTTATTCCCAGCTTTCCTGATCCAAACTAAGTAGATCTTCTACTTAGTAGATCTTCTATCATGAGCATCGCAGTAGCAATGTCACTTAGACTTATACAGTATATTGCTTCATAGTGCTTTACAGATGTCTCTGAGGGGTTTACGGTATCAGCATATTGCCCACAACAATTTGGGTCATCATTTTACTGATCTCAGAAGGATGGAAGACTGAGTCAACCTTCTGAGCCATTCAGAATGGAACTCCTGGCAGTGGGAATTCAGAGTTAGCCTGTAATATTTCATTCTAACCACTCCACCACCACTGCTATTATATCAATGCTGATGGACTACAATCCACCTGAGTTCAGAACCAAATAAAATGCTGTGCTATAAGGATAGAATTATACTTGAAAGAGGGAGTACACCCTTGTCCCTTTTCAGACTTATTTCTGTCCCTCTGTTGTCTTCCCATAAATCAATAGCAAGATTAGTCCCTGCATTTATACAGTATTAAGAGCAAGTGATCCTACTTCTCATCTGGAGGACAATTATGTGTGGTTTGACTACTTGCAAAGTATGAAAAAGAGGTAAAAGGGGATAACTTTGGTAATGTTAAGTTGTTTTTTATATTTATATTTTTATTGGATTGTAAACCACTGAGAATCACTTTGAATAGCAAAATGGGGTGGCATATAAATTTACTAATAAATCAATAAGGATTTGCATAAGGTGGGCTTCTACTAATGTGTACATACAGATGCAAATTTAGCAATGACTAATATAGCAAAGAAAAAATACAGCACACCCTGTGGTGGGTTTCTACCGGTTCATCCTGGTTCATGTGAACTGGTAGTGGCAGCAGCAGGAGGGTCTGCCTGCCTACCTGGACATCATGATGGATGCTCTGCGCATGCGCAGAAGGTTCTGCGCATGCGCAGAAGTGCTGCATGCAAGCGAAGCAAGCACACGCACACATGTGCTCACAGTTCCAAACCGGTAGCAAACCCACTACTGAGCACACCTTACCACAAAAGAGAAGTCTGTGATCAAGTGGTTCAGGTGCTACTGCCTTTTTTCTTTCTTTTGGGAATTCTTTCTTTTATTACTGGATCTGGAACTAGGCAATGCAAATAACACAACCAGGAGTTTGGTTCAGTTTCTGGTGTGAATCATCAGAAAAGAGAAGGATCTTCCTTACCTGTCACTGAAATTTGGTTGTACAGTGCTAGGAAACAAAACAGTGTTACATTGTCTGAAAGGTTTAAAATAAAAATGACAAATGAAAAGTTCCCATGACTGTAAGTATTTAAAACTTATGGATCAATTTTCCATAGATTTAAGGAAATCGTTCAGAATATATCTTTCAAATGCATTTTATGCTTTCCCTCAAATGCCTCTTCAAGAACAACGTAGCTTGAGTGTGCTTGAACTGAAGTTAGATATTGGTGGAAAACAGTTTATATTCATTTTTATGTGAAAAAAAAAATACCGGAAGAACTAAGAAACTTTCACTTTGGAATGTTACGTAATTATCTAGCAGAGCAACACCAGAATCCAAATACTAATTTTGTTGATTCATGTATTTAATTTAAGAACTTCATTTATGTTTTGCTTACGTTTTATTCCTGAATGAATAAATTCTTATTCAGTCACGTTTTTAATCCTTATCATGCTTCACAGGAATACTGTTTATATAGACATTGAATTTTTATATTTAATAATAAAATATATTTTAATATTAAATATTAATATTTAATATTTGGTAACCACCTTCAAAGCGCTCCATGGCATAGGGCCGGGTTATTTACGGGACCGCCTACTGCTACCGAATACCTCTCACCGACCCGTGCGCTCTCACAGAGAGGGACTCCTCAGGGTGCCGTCAGCTAGGCAGTGTCATCTGGCGACGCCCAGGGGAAGGGCCTTCTCTGTGGGGGCTCCCACCCTCTGGAACGAACTCCCCCCAGGACTCCGTCAACTTCCGGACCTCCGAACCTTCCGTCGCGAGCTCAAGACACATTTATTCATCTGTGCAGGACTGGCTTAGATTTTAAATTTATTGGGGTTTTTAAATTGGTTTTTTAATATTCATATTTAGATTTTTTAATAATTGGGCATTAGAATAAGTTTTTTAATGATTATCTTAATTTGTATATAAATGTTTTTATGTGCCTGTGAACCGCCCTGAGTCCTTCGGGAGATAGGACGGTATATAAATTTGAATAATAAATAAATAATAAATAATAAATAAATAAAAGAAAAGGAAAAAAGAAAAAAGAAACACAGAGACACAAAAAAAGAATGAATAGAGGCCTCATTCCCAAATATTGGTCTTCTTCTCAAAGAGAAGATGCCTTCAAAGAGAGGACATGCATTACCCTGCATATTCAATATAACACCTTGGACAGAGAATGAAAGCAATGAGTGGGAATGTGATGAGGGGAGAAATTGTATCTTTCTGCTTTTATTGAGCAAATATCTTTTCAATACCTGGAAAGTGTTCATAATTCTTTGTTACTTAATATAAAACAAGGCTTAACAAATTTCCACAATGGCATAAGTACCTTCCAAATATTTTTTTCAGAATGTTACTTTAAAAATGGCTAAAAAATTGCAAGATCACTAAAGTTTGCGATAGATTCTCATTTCTGAATCTTTTTTTCCTTTTCCTTTTCCTTTTTCTAAATTTACAGAATGTTTATCATGAACTAAGTCGTGCCTGCAGATACAATCTGGTTGATAGATAATAATAATTCAGGGAGGGAGGGTAGACATCACAGCCTCCTCTTCCTGACTCCAGCTTTGACCCTTGGAAAATTAAAAGAGAGAGGAATGCATTGAACAGTTGGTTTCTTCCACTTAAAAATTCTGCTGAATATTATTCTTTCTTGATGTTTCCATAATAAAGCTCATCTCCTTCCTTCCTTCCTTCCTTCCTTCCTTCCTTCCTTCCTTCCTTCCTTCCTTCCTTCCTTCCTTCCTTCCTTTTCTTTTCTTTTCTTTTCTTTCTTGTTATGCGAGCCTATTAATATTCTATTAATATTCCCTCAAATAAATATCAGGGTCTTCTGGATAGCTTTTCTGGGGTGGATTAATAGCATGTCTAAGGGAGATATACTTGACATATACAAATATTCCAAAGCTCCAGCACTTGGGTTAGAGAAAGCTGGGTTAGACAAATTTTATCCAACGTCAGACAAAAATGACATTATTTGCGGAAGTCAATGAAGGAAATTAACAAAGGGAAGAAAATATTGGACCCCATTTTGCCCTGTAAAGAAATGGGATCACTTGCAAATGAAACTACTAAGACCTTTCAGTGACAACAGTGTAGTCTTGTACCCTATAACATTGTGGAGCTCTTTGCTTCCCAATCGGTCAATTAGGCACTTATTATCAATGCTGTCGCATCAAAGGGTCTTCTGCTGGAAAGAGAAGGTTGCGGCCTTTCGGCTGGAGAGGTGAACACAATGCTACAATAGGCCTTGGTAGTGTTATCAGCATGACGCGGACAGCATGAGAGACTGAGCTGTGGCCCCTGGAGGGGGCTTAGCTGCCCTGTTCCCTGAGATCAAAGGCAAGGAAACAGCTGATTCCAGACTGGCTGGTGTCTGTTTGGTGTTTCCTCCACCCGAGGCAGATGGAGTCCTATTTTATTGATTACTCATTCCCAACTGAAGCCCGTGGCCCCAGGGAGAACAGCAGAGGGAATGCACGCTTCGTAGGCACTTAAAGAAGAGATAGGGGTAATCTGTCCCTTTCATTGACAGACACAGCAGATAGATATATTTTGGACAAAGGGAGTCTGTGATTATAGAAGGCTGGATTGAAAACCTTTGCTACAAATATTCTGCCCAAGTCTGGAAGGACCCAGGCTGACCTTTACAGACCAGCCCTATCTCAAATTCTATAAGGGACTTAATATATGAATGACTTTTCATCATTTTAGGATGAAAGGTCATTCTATCTCATGTGCTGACCAATATTTTGCTGTATCTTTTTTTAAAATTATTATCTCAAATTGCTACTGCCCCTTACAGTTGTCTGGAACTAAATCCCACTAAATGTGGTGGAAATTTCAACTCGGTAAATGTGCATTGATTCAGGTGGTGGAATTGTTGTTTTTTTAACCTGCTGAAAACAAAAATAATAAACTTGTGTGAAATTGTGCAGGCACTATTCCAAATGGAAACTAAAACACTGATATTTTAGTTCATCAGTCTGCAAATATTCACAAGTTTTGATTTTTGAAATACTAACTTAAGCCTCTATCTTAGAATAAAGCTATTGTTATATGGTGAAACATTTCCCATGGCCAATCTTGCAGCTGCTGTAAGTTGTCAGAAGTAGTACCTCAGTAACTTTCCAGCTGGTTTCATTTTATGGTTTTTAAGGAAAACTGTTATTGGTCCTAAAACACTTTCTCAATAGTTTTTTTGTGCATGCATGAGAATACCCCAGTAATATAAATATAAAACAAAAAAAACCTGCAACTTAAGACTTGCAGTTACAAATATAAAACTACACGTCAGAGACAGGTGAGGATGAAGGAGACAAGATCTCCTATTTGTCTGCTAGGATATTAGTTTGACCAGCAAAATCATCATCTTTCATCCAGAATAAAGGGAAGTATATTCATTCATTCATTCATTCATTCATTCATTCATTCATTCATTCATTCATTCACTCATTCATTCATTCACATACATACAGTTGTATCTGCAGGAGATGGTACAGAGAGTCATGCTAAGAAAAACAGTGGTGCCTCTTTTCTACACGAATGACATTACATAACAATTTGTTCAAGGGTCAGCCTACCACAAAGAGATCCACATAATTGAACAAACTGAGCAGTCTGCCACCACACCAAATTCATGGAGTTTTCAAGGATACCCAAAACCTTACCTACACTTGGTATCACTTTCTCCCTTGGATATCAGGATCTTCATTTTGAAGATCTCAGTGGAAAACCCTCTTAACAAGGGTCTCTTGACAGAGCTGCTTTTACTAAGACTGATTTATGCAGCAATAAAAAAAAAACCCACCTCTGTTCATCCTGACACAAGCATCCAAATTATGGAATTCTCCGCCTGCTCAGAGTTGGCCAGAAGCCTTTGCATTTTCAGCGCTGGCTTAAGACTCAGTTGTTCATTCATGTTTTTTTGAGGAATATCTATTGCTGTTTCATTTTTCTAGCTATTATTGTTATCCTATAAAACGTCTCTGGAAGTCAGTTTTTTTTTTTTAAGCTGAAACAAAGGAAATAAATATATGGAATAAATGCATACACACACAAAATAAACCAGTGCCTTGGTATGAAACGTGATGGTACAACAAGTTATTTTTCTTATATCTGTCTTATTTCATATATTTTACAAATGGCATGTGCTGACATATTCTGAGTCATGCGGCATCCATTCTCATTGCCCACAAAACGTTTTTAATTTCTCCAGCTGTTATTTTTAAATTCCGTGGTAGAACAAGTACTTACTTTTATTTAAAAAAAAAAAATTCAAGCCACAAGTAAAATTCAAAATATGAAATTGAAAACTGGCCAGTAAAAATTTTACTTATACACTTGGAATATTGTGATAAGTCTGATAGCTATAATAAGCAAAATAATTTTGAAATGAATACAATTTTAAAGGTGACATGCTGTGATCGTCTGATTATATGTAAATATTATATGAGTGTGGTGAACACTAAGAAGAAAAATAAAACTCTGGCTAAAATTGACAATCCTGTTTTCAAGAAGTGTTAATTCACTCTCCTTTTGAGAAAGAAGACAAGACATTATTTAAAATGTATTGAACAGTAACTTCCCACAGAAGATAAGGCACAGTTTGCATTCATTGGTAAACATGAGTAATACAATGCCATTCAGATTGAAATATAGCTTTTCAGCATATAGGGAGAAGACCTTTCCCTGCAAGATTGAATTCACTTCAAATCTTTCCACCTTGGGGGCAAAGTGGGGGATTTCCCCTGTATACATGCACAAATATTGCCAGGTTCCGGGTATTATGGAGGATAAAAAATGAAGGTTGGACAGCTGACGGAATTGTTGCTGCTTTCTTGTGTGACTGCATGAATGTTTCTAACATCTTAGCAACAAAGAAAGCAACAAAGAAAGAACCTGTGTTACCATCACTGTTAATGACTAAATTCCCTTCATTCCATGAGAATTATCAGGAAATTTATTTCTTGAAATAGTCCCATCTCCCAGAACCCAGTGCTATGCCTCATGGTGGGGCATAGGAATGAGTTTTGCCCCGTTTTACAACCTTTCTTGTCACAGTTGTTAAGTGAATCACTGCCGTTGTTAAGTTAGTAACATGGTTGTTAAGTGAAGCTGACTTCCCCATTGACTTTGCTTGTCAGAAGGTCGCAAAAGAGGATCACATGACCCCAGGACACTGCAACAGTCATAAATACATGCCAGTTGCTAAGTGCCCAAATTTTGATCACGTGATGATAGAGATGCTGCAATGATCATAAGTGTGAAAACTGGTCATAAGTCGTTTTTTTCATCGCCTTTGTAACTTTGGTCACTAAATGAATGGTTGTCAGTCCAGGACCACCTGTACACAAAGGAAGATGAGGTATCTTCCCTTCCCTCCCCTCCCCTCCCTTAAAATATAGCTATATTCAGGGGTGGGATTCTACCAGTTCGGACAGGTTCGAGTGAACCAGTAGCTTCGAAGATTAGCTGGGAGCGAACCGGTTCGCTCTGATGATCAGGTCAGCCCACCCCTGCGCTTTACTTACCTTTATCTTCTCAAGTGATTGGCGCGGCAGAGTGGATTGCTGCTCCTCAGCTGTATTACTCCCAAGCGGTAACACAGAAAGTTAGTATTTGTAAAACTGCACATGGGCGCGCAGCGCACATTAGGCGCACAATCACCGAACTGGTTGTTAAAGCTGCAGCATCCCACCACTGGCTATATGGCTACAGTTTGTTTAGTTATTTCCCATTCATGGCACATTTTTAATTTCTTAATTGCCAAGTACTAAAATGAGTGTGATTGACACAGAAAAGAAAGCCAGGACCAAGTCCATAGATTTGATTCTCAGCACAGATGGGAGGGAGAAAAATGCTTAGATGTCCAGAAAATAGCCCATCCTAACCTTTCCAATTTTTTTGGTTTGGATACCTCACTGAATAGATTTTGAGTAAGCCTCTGAGTGTGTTTTGGCAACTGGACATTTCTGAGCTCTGATTAATCCTTCTCTGACAAGCTCCACTGCTTAGCTGATGCAGATGAATCCATCAGAAGATGGTCTTTAGCCTTCTGAACTTTACCCTCATTCATCATGTTATAAAAAAGTACATTCTTCTCTTTCCTTACTTTAAAAGTCTCCCAGGTGGTCTAGATTCATCTCTTGAAGGATTTAAATCACTGGGCTACATTCTATGTGCTTTTACAACCATAGATACTTGGCTTTCATCCTCTTTTCCACTGTGCTGCTTAAAGTAGACTTTATATCTCAGCTATTGAACAAATGCAGAAGTATTTGGTCAATGAATAAAATGCTACATGATCATCTAAAATATTTTCAGCTGATAGTGGGACATAGTTTAACTGTGGGGAGCAACTGTTCTTTTCTTGCTCATTGTTAAAACCAACAAAACTTCTCAAAATCAGACAAAGGAAGGCACTTGAAATGAATGCTGAGTTGAAACATTCTCCTGTACTTTCTACTACAACACTCACTTGAATAAAAGAGACTTTGTTTCAGAACTTCTTTCAAAGGAGGAGAAAGTTTCAGACAAATCCGTGTGGATTGAGTGTGGCATTCTTTAGTCACAAGGCATATATGTGTGAATGTTTAAAATGTTCCATCTTTTTAGAGGCCATATTTCAATAAAAGCTTCAAGGGAGAACGACGTGGAGGACTGCATCCTTTCATGGACTCTGTCACTAGGGAAGTCATCTCATTTTTCTGTCCTCAAATTTGGTGAATAATTTTGGAATACTGATCATTCTCAAATCCATAGGTAATTCTGAGAGCATTCATAAAGTCATAGAAATGGAAATTACCACATTGTTTCCTGATTGCTTATTTGTAACCTATGATTGTCATTAAATGTATCATTAAGTGTTAAATTTGTACACTATGACTATCATTAAGTGTTGTAAGAGTTGTACCTTGATGAAGGTATCTTTTCTTTTATGTACACTGAGAGCATATGCACCAAGACAAATTCCTTGTGTGTCCAATCACACTTGGCCAATAAAAAAAAATTCTATAAAGCACTGAGTCCCACCAAATGCTAAGAGCAGGAATCTACAGAATAGAATAGAATAGAATTTTATTGGCCAAGTGTGATTGGACACACAAGGAATTTGTCTTGGTGCATATGCTCTCAGTGTACATAAAAGAAAAGATACGTTCATCAAGGTACAACATTTACAACACAATTGATGATCAATATATCAATATAAATCATAAGGATTGCCAGCAACAAGTTATAGTCATACAGTCATAAGTGGAAAGAGATTGGTGATGGGAACTATGAAACGATTAATAGTAGTGCAGATTCAGTAAATAGTCTGACAGTGTTGAGGGAATTATTTGTTTAGCAGAGTGATGGCCTTCGGGAAAAAACTGTTCTTGTGTCTAGTTGTTCTGGTGTGCAGTGCTCTATAGCGTCGTTTGAGGTAGGAGTTGAAACAGTTTATGTCCAGGATGCGAGGATCTGCAAATATTTTCACGGCTCTCTTCTTGATTCGTGCAGTATACAGGTCGTCAATGGAAGGCAAGTTGGTAGCAATTATTTTTTCTGCAGTTCTAATTATCATCTGAAGTCTGTGTTTTTCTTGTTGGGTTGCAGAACCGAACCAGACAGTTATAGAGGTGCAAATGACAGACTCAATAATTCCTCTGTAGAATTGGATCAGCAGCTCCTTGGGCAGTTTGAGCTTACTGAGTTGGCGCAGAAAGAACATTCTTTGTTGTCCTTTTTAATGATGTTTTGATGTTAGCTGTCCATTTGAGATCTTGCGATATGATAGAACCCAGAAATTTGAAGGTTTCTACTGTTGATACTGTGTTGTCAAGTATTGTGAGAGGTGGAAGTATGGAAGGGTTTTCCTAAAGTCTACCACCATTTCTACGGTTTTGAGTGTGTTCAGTTCCAGATTGTTTTGGTTGCACCACAAGGCTAGTCGTTCGACCTCTCGTCTATATGCGGATTCGTCATTGTCTCGAATGAGACCAATCACTGTTGTGTCATCTGCGAACTTCAGTAGCTTAACAAATGGATCATTGGAGATGCAGTCATTGGTATACAGAGAGAAGAGAAGTGGGAGAGCACACAGCCTTGGGGGCCCCTGTGCTAATTGTACAGGTATTTGATGTGATCTTGCTTAGCTTCACCTGCTGCTTCCTGTTTGTTAGGAAGCTTGTGATCCACTTACAAGTCTGTTCCGGTACCTGTAGCTGGTTTAGCTTAGTTAGAAGAATGTCTGGAATGATGGTATTGAATGCTGAACTAAAGTCTAAAAGGACCCTTGCATAGGTCTTTGGAGACTCAAGATGTTGTAGGATGTAGTGCAGAGCCATATTAACAGCATCATCTGTTGATCTATTTGCTCGGTATGCAAATTGCAAGGGGTCTAAGAGCGGATTCGTGATGGTTTTCAGGTAGGAAAGCACTAGCCTTTCAAAGGTTTTCATGACTACAGATGTTAGAGCAACTGGTCTGTAGTCATTCAGTTCCTTGATGGTGGGCTTCTTGGCACTGGGATGATGGTAGGCGTTTGAAGCAAGAAGGAACATAGCACATCTCTAGTGATTTATTGAAAATATGGGTGAAGATGGGGCCAATTGGTCAGCACAGACTTTTAAGCAAGAAGGAGTTATCTTGTCTGGGCCTGGAGCTTTTCCTGGCTTTTGTCTGTGAAATAGGTCCTGCACTTCCTTTTCTGTGATCACTAGGGTTGTGAACCCAATGAAATGGGGTCAGTTGTAGGAGGCTTGGCTGTTGTTGGTGTGTCTGAGATGGGGTTGTGGAGATAGGTGGCTGTAGTTTCCTTTCAAACCTGCAGTAAAACTCATTCAGGTCATCTGCCAGTTGTTGATTACCTTCAGCCTGGGAAGGAGGTTTGCCATAGCCGGTGATATTTTAAGAGTTTTCCACATGTTTGCTGGTTCATTTGCTGAAAATTGATTCTTTAGCTTTTCAGAGTAGCTTCTTTTGCTGCTCTTATCTCCCTTGTTAGTGCATTTCTGGCCTGATTGTACAGCATTTTATCACCTTTTCTGTAGGCTTCCTCTTTGGAATGTCGTAGCTGCTTAAGTTTAGGTGTAAACCAAGGTTTGTTATTACTGTGTATTCGCAAGTTCCTTGTAGGTACACATAGGTCTTCACAGAAGCTGACATATGATGTTACAGTATCTGTGAGTTCATCCAGGTCTGCAGAGGTATCTTTAAAATATTCCAATCAGTGCAGTCAAAACATGCCTGTAGCTTTAATTCTGATTCCTCCGTCCAGGTTTTCACTGATTTAATTATTGGTTTTATGGCTTTAAGTCTTTGCCTGTAAGCAGGTACAAGGTGAATCATGCAATGATCAGAGTGTCCTACAGCTGCACGTGGTAAAGACCGATAGGCATCTTTTAGTGTTGTGTAGCAGTGGTCTAGAGTATTCTTGCCTCTGGTGGGACAATTGACATGCTGAAAGTATTTTGGTAGTTCTTTCCTTAAGTTTGCCTTGTTTAGATCTCCCAAAACAATGGCCAGTGAATCAGGGTGTTTGGCTTCAGCCTCCATGATTTGGTCAGCTAGAGTTCGTAATGCCTCGTTTACACAGGCTTGTGGTGGGACATAAACAGCAATTAGAAGAAATGAGGAAAATTCACGAGGCGAATAGTAAGGTTTGCAGTTGATAATTAGAGTCTCTAAATTGTTGTCACAGAATTTGTAAATTATGTTAAAATCTTGACACCAGGTTGAATTAATATATAGGCATAAGCCTCCTCCTTTCTTTTTACCAGATGTTTCTGGAATCCTGTCTGATCGTTCAATTTGAAATCCTGGAATGTTCAGGCTGCTATTTTCAATTGATTCATTTAACCAGGTTTCAGTAAGTTAGAATTGAAGAAGCTTCAATGGATGAAAAGCAAAATGTTTTCAAAGAAGTCCGGTTGACTTTTGGAAAAGCACATTTGGGACAACCATGACCTGGATGATTAAGAATCTCTATAGACATGCAGGAATCTAAATTAAAGCATTTCCAAGTGTGGGTTATCGAGTCTAATTAATATAGCCGCAGCTGTCTGTTGGGGGCGAGTCACTGGCCCCAACAGAGAGGGTACGCAACTTGGGTGTTCTCCTGGATGGACGGCTGTCGTTTGAAGATCATTTGGCAGCCGTCTCCAGGAGAGCCTTTTACCAGGTTCGCCTGGTCCACCAGTTGCGTCCCTTTCTGGACCGGGATGCCTTATGCACGGTCACTCATGCTCTCGTCACTTCCCGCCTGGATTATTGCAATGCTCTCTACATGGGGCTACCCCTGAAGTGCACTCGGAGACTCCAGTTAGTCCAGAATGCAGCTGCGCGGGTGATCAAGGGAGCTCCTCGTTGCTCCCGGGTAACACCGCTCCTGCGCAGTTTGCACTGGCTACCTGTGGTCTTTCGGGTGCGCTTCAAGGTTTTGGTTACCACTTTTAAAGCGCTCCATGGCTTAGGGCCTGGGTACTTACGGGACCGCCTGCTGGTACCTTATGCCTCCCATCGACCCGTACGCTCTCACAGAGAGGGTCTCCTCAGGGTGCCGTCCGCCAAGCAATGCCGGCTGGCGGCCCCCAGGGGGAGGGCCTTCTCTGTTGGAGCACCTACGCTCTGGAACGACCTTCCCCCCAGTTTATGCCAAATATCTGACCTTCGGACCTTTCGCCGGGAATTAAAAACTCATTTATTTATTCAAGCGGGATTGGACTGATTTTTTAAATTCTAAATTTTAAAGTTTTAATCCTTTGTAATTTTATATGGGGTATTTTAGGTTAGGTCAATCTGACGGTTTTAATTCGGCCATTATGGAATAGGTATTTTAAATTGATATTTTAACTTTGTATACTTGCTGTTTTTATTTTTGGCTGTACACCGCCCTGAGTCCTTCGGGAGAAGGGCGGTATAAAAATTTAAATAAATAAATAAATAAATAAATAAATAGCCAACAAAAACTAACCTATCACTTTTTTGAATAGAGGAAGTCTTTGACTTAGCGACTGTTCAAAGTTACATAAACTCTCCCCCCACCCCCAAAAAAGGTACTTTCAACCAATTCTGAAGTTCTGAAGCCACGTCTCCCCCTGAAGTCACATGACCATATTTTGGATGCTTGGCAACTGGCCCATGTTAACAGCCATTTGCAGCATCTCATGGTTGCTTGATTAAAATATACAGATGTACACTATATAGAAACCTCAAGCATATGTTATCTCTTACATATAAGAATTGTTAAAACAGTCAGGGACAATGACAACAGACAAGAGAGCCATCAAAAAAAAAAAAAGCAAGGGAAAATTATGGAATATTGTTATGAAGAATCTTGATGAGCAAGAATCCTCACAGAAAGGAGCAAAAAGTTTGTTTCACATGGGTAAGATCCAGAAGATAACTTATCTACCTATTAAATGTTCTTTTTTCTTCTAGTATGTTCTATGTTATTTCAAGTGATTAGAATTTTTTTTATTTTCATCTCAAATCAAAAAATCATTTGTTATATTAATAAATTGCTTTAGCTGATGTTGCTGAAAACAAAGTGGGCAGATTTTAGAAATGCATTATGTCTTACAGTGATCAGTTACTTGTTTCATTTGGAATCACTGACTTCTAATCACTCATTTCAGCACCTGGAGGGGGGTCAGACTGTTCTGTAGTATTTCTGATTTCTGTAGTATTTCTAAATCGGGTGCTCTTCTTTTTTACACTGAACAGGCTGCTGTGCCCATGTTGAACCAAAAGAACTTGGCTGCAGTGTTTTGCTTTCCCAAATCCTAAGGGGTACTTTTCCTTAAACCAACATACACATTTTTCCTTGGTCAAAAGAGCCAGTGTGTGCTAATTCTATCATACATGCTCTCACTCAATCACTCATCATCTGTCTTCCTCTAAAGAAACATTGTGGGAGCCAGGAGTCGAAAAACTTAATCAAATGAATTCAATGAGATTTTCACTCACAGACGAAATACTGAAACGGCTGTCAGCGAAGTGGGAAAAATTAAACATACATTTTGCTATGCTCAGCTAGTAATATATAGTGGACTGTCAGATCACATCAAAGGAAAAGTCATGCTAAAGTTTAATGCTGCATAGCCTATTGTCTCTGTTGCAACAAGAAAGCAAAATAGTAATAATTATATATACTATAATTATAATTTACAGAATAACTGTAATATTATATGTATCTCAGCTCGGCTAACTTATTTGTGGGACTGTGTCTCCCTGAGGCAATCTCTGCCCTCCAAGTTGGATAGAATAGCCATGTTCAAGGCTCTTCCCTTAAATGCAGCCATCTAATGGGACCTAAGAGACATGCATTTTCCATATAGCCCTGCCCTGTTGAACCAGTGGCTCCAAGTTTGTTGTGTTGTGGTTTTTTGGGGGAGTATTGTTCTTGTAAGCCTCCCAACATTGCATTTTTAAGATGGGTGGTCATATTTTGAATTTCTAACATAAGTACCCTTTCTGAATACAATCGTTCTGGTGAAAATTTGCTGAAGGAACCCTCATACCCAGGGGATTACCTGTACAAGTTTGTAAAATAGAATTTGCCTTATTTGGGGGGATGTTTTGAATTTGAAGCTGTAAGATGAGGACTGCCTATTATAACATTCAACGGCAAAAGTGCAAACGTTCAGAAAACCTTAGGGGAAGAGGGAAAAATGTGTTCCCCCTCAGGACTGCAAATAGATAAATGATTAAAGCAAACCTATTCATTCAAATACAATGAGCTCTGCTATAATGGCAAGTGGATTTGCAAGCTATTGATATGAGTTTGCCTGGAGAGGCTTGTGTAAGACAATGGTGTTGTTTTTTTTTTAAAAAAAGTGGTTTTAAATCTAAATTGCCTCCAGAAGTTGTGGGTGCCCCATCACTGGAGGCTTTTAAGAAGACACTGAATAGGCATTTATCAGAAATACTCTTGTCAGAGCAGTGAGTTGGACTAGATGACCTCAAGGTCCCTCCCATCTTTGTTATTATTGCAAGCCAAGAGTTCTGTAAAACCCCTCCCCCATCTCCACTTGGGTGGCTGGCTGGAGACTGTTAAGCTAAGTGGCAGGTGGAGTTTTTTTTAAAGCAACTGCAATGGAAGTTCTGTAAATTACTGCCCCATCCCCCTCTGGGAAGCTCTCTGAAGACGCTTGAACAAATGGGGTTTTTTGTAAACTTGAAGCTTCTTGGAGGCAATTTAGTTCCTCCTTCAGCTATACCGGAAACAGCTGATTGGTGGAGGTGGAAACAGTTGATTGGAGGGGGGAAGTAAGTCAGATCTTCATTTATTTAATGAGCCATTTGATTCAATTAATGGATTTAATTTTAAAAATTTGTAAAATTGGTCTGATTCATTTGATGAATTTTTTGACTTTGGGCAGGCTCAATTAGGTTGTACCTTGAGGACTACCTGTATTCCCTATTAATGCATCTTATAAAAATCATGCATACATTATGATAAAATCAATGTGATATCTAAAAATACCTAACAATATTTAATTTATTTATCAAATTGTTTGTCGCTATCCATTTCACCAAAACCAATTCTAGAGGTCATGTTACAATCGAGTAAAACAACAGATTAAAAAAAAACATATATAAAAGTATAAAAATTCACATTAAAAAATAAACATTATAAAAACAAATACAGAAACTCTGGGCAAAGAGTAGAATGCCTACTTCGGCAATGGAGCTATCAAAGCAAATCACCAGATCCTTGGGAGCTCCAGACATAAGCTGCTCTTGGGGACTTCTACAATGTCAAAAGGGATAGAGCTAATCTAATTTTGGAGGGCAGAATATATTAGCAATATTCATTCAAATAGAAATTCAAGAAGAAAAGAAAGTTTCAGTGCTAAACTGGGACACATCTCTCTCTAAGCACTTTCATGGATGGTTCCTCTAATTTCCAAACATATATTATTGAGGTAATTTAGCTTGAAACCATTTCTCAATACTCTAACAAAATGTTCCATCTAAAATAGGCAATTATCAGCCCAGTAATATAACTCTAGTATTAACAATTTATCTTCATCATCTTCATCATCATCATCATCAAACCCAAGTGCATAATTGACATTGTGGAGTGTCCACAAAAAGAACCAATGGTTAAAGAAGGCAAATAATAAAAATTGTTACCTACCACATACTATTATTCTAGTCCAAAATTTTTATCACATTTTGCTTCTAAATAAATTATTATTTCCACTTTTTTCATATCAGATTACAAAACAGTATTGCTGTAATTGTTAAGCTGAATATATAGAACCACTTTGGTCTAGTGATTAAGGCACCAGTCTAGAAAGCCAGAGCTGGAGAGTTCAAATCCAACCTTAGGCATAAAAGCCAGCTGGGTGACCTTGGGCCAGTTACTCACTCTCAACTCACCTCACCTCACAAGGTCGTTGTTTTGGGGACAATAGGAGAAGGAAGATGTGTTGGATATGTTTGCTGCCTTGAGTTATTTATAAAACATAATAAAGCTGGAATATAAATAAATAAGCTAATAAAATATCAGTATCTACCATATCAAAATGGTAAATAGTTCTGATAGTTCCATCAGCATCTTTCTGATAATTCCATTTTCTTCTTCAAGATGGGTCACCTGTTTCAGAATAAAATGCAAACCAAAACAGGATCTCTAAGTATTATTTTTTTTAATAGTAGCCGAAGAAATATCAGGAGAACATGTACATAACTTAGGAAGGAGAAAACAAAGGAGGAACTGTGGGGAAAGGAGACTAAAGCAGATGGCATATCAGAACAAATAGATGCCCAAATGCATGGGTTGGCTAAAACTATCATACCAAACTAATCTTATTTCATTCTTTGACAAAATGACTAAATTAGTAGCTCAGCAAAATGCTGTGGACATACCTGTAGTATACTTAAACTTCAGCAAGGTGTTCAACAAAGTAAACCACAACCTTCTTGGTAAACTAGAAAAACATGAACATCACCACAAGATGGATTTGTAACTGGCTGACCAACTGTGCTGAATGAGTAGTCCTTAATGGTGCTACATTTACATGGAGGGAAGTAAGCAGTGGGGTACCACAAGGTTCCGTCTTAGACCCAATACCTTCATTGATATCCAATATCAATATCTTCATAAATGTCTTAGATGAGGGAATAGAAGGGGAACTCATCAAATTTGCAGATGACACTAAGCTGGCAGGAATAGCCAGAAGATAAGTTCAGGATCCAAAAAGAGCTTAACAGACTTGAACAAAGTTGTATCCAACAACATGAAATTTTCCTTAGGCAGGAAAAACCAAAGGTACAAGATTAGGCAAAAACTTGCTCAAAATAAGTAACTGTGAGAGAAACCTTGGAGTCCTAGTTGGACGATCACTTAAACATGAGCCAGCAGTCTGCGGCAGCAGCCAAAAATAATAATACAATCCTTTGTTGTATAAACAGAAGCATAGAATCAAAATCACATGAAGTATTAGTACCGTTTTATAAATCCTTAGTAAGACCACACCTGGACTATTGTGTCCACTTTTGGTCACCACATTACAAAAAAGATGTTGAAAAAGTGCAAAGAAGAGCAACTAAGATGATTAAGGGCCTGGAGACGAAAATATACAAAGACCGTTTGCAGAAATTGGGTAGGTCAGTCTATAGAAAAGAAAGACTACGAGTGACATGATAGTAACATTCCAATATTTGAGAGAAGGGACAGAGAAGAGTCCACTTCTTTTCCAAAGTACCGGAAGGCAAGACAAGAACCAATGGAAACTAATCAAGGAGAGAAGCAACCTGGAATTAAGGAGAAACTTCCTAACAAGGTGGACAATTAACCAGGGGAGCAGCTTGCCTTCAGAGGTTGTAGATGCTTCATCACTGGAGGTTTTTAAGAAAGGATTGGGCAGCCACCTATCTGAAATGGTATAGGGTCTCTTGCTTGAGCATAGGGTTGGACTAGAAGACCACCAAGGTCCCTTCCAGCTCTATTCTGATTGACTAAAAACCATACAGAAGAACCCTAGAGACTGAATTCCATGCATCAGAAGATTATAGCTCTCTTGAACAGTGTACACTAGTCATACACTTGTTTTTTTTTATTATTTGCATTTATATCCCGCCCTTCTCCGAAGACTCAGGGCGGCTTACACTATGTTAGCAATAGTCTTCATCCATTTGTATATTATATACAAAGTCAACTTATTGCCCCCAACAATCTGGGTCCTCATTTTACCTACCTTATAAAGGATGGAAGGCTGAGTCAACCTTGGGCCTGGTGGGGCTTGAACCTGCAGTAATTGCAAGCAGCTGCTGTTAAAAACAGACTGTCTTACCAGTCTGAGCCACAGAGGCCCTTATTGTACATTTGTCGTACATTTCCATTTAGTTCCTAGGATTCTCAGTGGCCAATTCAATAATCAGGGCTGAGATACACTTTATAGACAGATGGCAGTTATTATTTTGTAATGTCTAATCCACAGTAGCAGGACAGTGGTAGAGAAGGAACAATACATTGTCTATATCAGTGGGAGCAAGATTTTCCTCAATTATTTATATTTTGTGGCCTGAGTAAGAATAATAGTAATAATAATGACAGCAGCAGCCTGCAGATCAGGATGCAACTGATCTATGAATGATCTAATGTTTCTCTGGATAGTACAATACTGTTGGTTAGTTAGGAACTGTCTTCTGTTTTATAACTTCAGAAGGATCCAAGTAACTGCATGGCAGGTGAGGACTATGACTTGCAAAGTCGATAGAGAGTTTTGCAGAGAGAAAAATTGAATACACTTCTGCCTATCCTGAACTATCAATCTCAATTTAAGTTGCTTGTATTGAGGAAATGGAATATTTTATGACCCAAAGAGCTTGAGACACATAATATTGACAGTAGATCATTACACAGCAGAAAATAAACAAATTTCACAGGTCGTGCCAGGTCATGAAGATGGGAAAACTGTGTCTTGTGAGCTACATTTAGCTTGGCAAGCTGACCCATTTTAAAGGGTCAGGACCCAGCCACAGTTCTAGTTTCATCCATGCCCTTCTTCCTTTTTAAGGCACAATAGCATTAGAACAAACTTGTACTGGCTGCCTCTCTTAGAGCCACTGGCAGTATTGACTATTCTGTATCTATGCTTCATACTTTTTGTGGGGCTCTTCCAGATTTAATGATTGCCCACTTTAACCCATAGAGAAAAAGGTAAACTGCTTCAGGAGCTGCTCCATTACCTTTTCACTAGGTAGAAATTAGTGGTCATAAATTCTAAAATAAATAAATAAAAAAATCTGGTCAATATCACAACTGACACGGTCACCCATTTTTTTCAACCTACTCTCATATCACCTGCCAAAGTAATTGCAACTCATTTGCATTTATTCTCAAGCTATTACGCTTAAGGCATGAGGGTGGGAGAGCACTCGGTTTCCCCTACTCCGATTTGTGTCACTTCACAGGCTTTCAACCGAATGGTCTCAATGCTAGTAACCAGTGGTGGGATTCAAATAATTTAACAACTGGTTCTCTGCCCTAAAGATTTCTTCCAACAACCAGTTTGCCAAACTGTTCAGAAAGTTAACAACCGGTTCTCCCGAAAGTGGTACGAACTGGCTGAATCCCACCACTGCTCGTAACATCCCACACGACCCACTGATGTCTCTGGATTTAGGATTATTCACAGTGCTACCAGCAGCTCAGGATTTCCTATTAAGCAAAGTCCCTTTTCCCCAATAAATTCCAGGTTTAAAACTCTTTTTGCTGGCAGACAAAGGATTGAGAAAGATGGGGGGTGGGTGGGGTAGAGGTGGAGATGGAGAAGGAGCAGGAGGTGGCAGAAGACTGTATTTGCCAATGCATGGAGAGCTTTTTATTATACAGACTACAGGCTGGAGAAAGGGGGTGGGTGGTGAAGTGGGATAAGTTGGCCTTTGTGTTAAAAGGAAGGTGCTGAAAGGAAGGCTGTGTGTAAAAGCCAGGGAAATCGACCCTCTGGCTCCACTTGTGTACCCAGAGACTTTGGAGATGGTCATGCACATGGACTGATTCTTTTCAGTTTCTGCAGGTAATGCAAGCTCTGTGGGGCATAAGCCCAAGAAGAAAAAGGGTGGAGGGAGAGAAGCCACAGATTCATCATCAAGCCGCAGGGCTCAGCATTTTCCCTCCATCTGGATGTTTCCTGGACTGATGGAACCTGTTCCATTTTTTAATCACCCTGCCTCCTGTTAGGCAGCAAGGGCCGAGGGAGGTTTCCCAGTCATCCATCATTGGTTGAAAATAAATTCATTTGAGGGATCTTGCATATTGGTGCAGGAATGTCTAGTCTAATTAAAAAGAAGAACTATGGGTGAAATAATTAGCGGTGTCCCAATATTTGAGGGGCTGCCACAAAGAAGAGGGAGTCAACCAGGGGTGGAATCCAGCAGGTTTGGACAGGTTCTGGAGAACCGGTAGCAGAAATTTTGAGCAGTTCGGAGAGCCGGCAAATACCACATCTGGCTGGCTCCTACGTAACCAATAAAATACCTTATTCCACCAGACTTGATATCCTGGGTCTAGAAAACTTGGAACTTCATCGCCTTCGACAGGACCTGGGTTTAGCTCATAGAATCATCCGTTGTAATGTCCTTCCTGCCAATGACTACTTCAGTTGCAACTACAACAACACAAGAGCTACCAACAGATTTAAACTTAATGTCAACCGCACCAGTTTAGATTGCAGAAAACACGATTTCTGTAACAGAATTATCTATGCTTGGAATGCATTACCTGACTTTGTGGTCTCTTCTCATAACCCCAAAAGCTTTATTAAAAATCTATCCACTGTTGACCTCACCACATTTCTAAGAGGACTCTAAGGGGTGTGCATAAGAGCACAAATGTGCCTACCGTTACTGTCCTATTGTTTCTTCTCATATATATGTTTATATATTATATAATCTTTTGTGTTTTGCTTGTGTATATTGTTATGACAAAATTAAATAAATAAAATAAATAAAATAGAGTGGGGTGGGGATGGAGATTTTGCAAAAACCTTCCCCAGATGATTGGGAGGAAATGCGGATTTTGCAGTAACCTTCCCCTGGAGTGGAGTGGGAATGGAGATTTTGCAGTATCCTTCCCTTGCCGTGCCCACCAAGCCACACCACGCCCACCAAACCACGCCCACAGAACCAGTAGTAAAAAAATTGGATTTCACCACTGGAGTCAACCTATTCTCCAAAGCACCTGAAGGCAGGACAAGAACCAATGGATGGAAACTAATAAGGGAGAGAACCACCCTAGAACTAAGGAGAACAATTACACCCTAGAACTGATAATGAGAACAATTAATCAGTGGAAGGACTTGCTTCCAGAAGTTGTGGGTGCTCCAACACTGGAGGTTTTTGAGAAGAGATGGACAACCATTTGTCTGAAATGATATAGGGTTTCCTGCTTGAGCAGGGGATTGGATTAGAAGATCTCCAAGGTCCCTTCGGTTATTCTGTTATTCTATATTCGTACACCCAATTTAATTTCCCAGCTATTTATGCAGAATGGATGAAGACTAAGGAAACTTGCAGAAAGGGGATACTTCATTTCCAGAGCAAGCTTGGGGGACAATTTTGCATCCAAAACAAGCAGCCAGGGTTATTTTTGTTGCTTTAAATTGTTCTCTTTGACATAAGGTTTGCGAACGGTGAGCAAATATTATTTAAAAGCCAATAGGGAATATTTTTCCTTCCATCCATGGACTTGTTTTGCTTTTACTTTCCACCCCCAACCCTATTCATTGGAAATCCCAGGTTTGTCCTATCATACCACAGCTGCTCTGCTTAGAGCCATGGCAAGATTTATTACCTTCAAGAACTTTAGAATTCAATTCAGACATCTGAATCTATATGAGTAAATCCTATCTAAACAAGTGTGATATGTTAGTGGAGCCTTACGTTGACTGGTATGCCTGCATACTTCAGCCCATGATGCTAGACTTTAATTCCATCATATAATATCCAGTAAGATGGTTAGCAGTGGGTCTTATGAACTATCATTTTACTGCAATTTAGGATGGCGCTTGAATTCAGTGCTGATTGGGGTACATTCAAGAGTAGATTTTAATTTACTCAGTATCATACAACCATTTCTAACTTGCTTCTACCCAAACCAAAATGCCGGATGAAACTCCACATTTAATATGTAAATTATTGGGAGCTTTACCACTTTGGCCAAAGGTGATGTTTTGTGTCAAAAAGTGCTCTCCCCACACAAAACCCCATATATATCAAACCTCTTCTTTGTGTTTGTTCAGAGATCAAGAACTCCTTAAACCAGAGTCTTTAAATAGTCTTAAATCAAAGTAACTCTATAACTTGATCTTTATTCTCTCACTCTTGTCACAGCCTTTTGAGTGGACAGAGGTTGTGACAGATAAAGAGATATGCATTTTTGTGGGGAGGGGGTGAATAGTCTTCTTTCATTATCACCAAGACTCTAATCCTGAATCCTGACTAAGATCTCTGTGGTGATCATAGTGTGATTAGCTGATTTTTTTTTCTTCCTCCTCCTCATGCATATTGTCACCTCATCACTTTATTTGTGCAATTTTATTTATGAGAAAGGCAATTCCTTTCCTTTCTCGTGTCTTTAATAGTCTGTTATTATTTTATTAGAGTACAATCATTTTTCCATTAGATTAGCATATTATTTATACTGCACCCATTTTCGATTGGAAGCCATCCAGAATTGGTTATGAGATGGGTGGCTATAGAAATGTTTTAAATAAATAAAGTTATCCTTCCGGGGGGGGGGTAGTTTTCTATAGGCAGTGTCACTGGAGAGATCCCGGATGGGCAGTGGAAGACACAAGGAGTGACTAAATCAAACACAAAGATGGTAAGGATCCTGAAGACTAAATCGTATGATGAACAGCTAAGGGAACCAAGTATGTCTAGCCTAACAAAGAGAAAGTTTAGGGGAGACATGCTAGCAGTCTTCTAATACTTGAAGAGCCATTACAGGAAAGAGGGTGTCGATTTATTCACCATAGCACCTGAGGGTCGGACAAGAAGCAATGAGTGGAATCTCCTCAGAGGAACATCCAACCTGGAATGAAGGGGAAACTTCCTGACAGTGAGAACTATTAATCAGTGATAAAGCTTGACTCATGAAGTTGTGGGTGCTCCATCATTGGATGTTTCCAAGAAAAGTTTGGACTACTATTTGTTCAAGATGGTATTAAACCGCCTACTTTGGGCAGGGAATTAGAATAGAAAACCTCCAAGGCAGGGGTGGGTTCTACTTACTTTTACTACCGGTTTGTATCATGCCCGCGTGCTTGCGCTCACTCTGCTCGCGCACACGCGCTTGCACTTCTGCGCATGCGCAGATCACTTTTGATGAAGTTCAGGTCAGTGGCGGAGCCTCCTGCCGGTTTTACTACTGGTTCTATAGAACCGGTCTGAACCGGGGGCAACCCACCACTGTTCCAAGGTCCCTTTCAGTCCTATGGTTCTATTAAACAATTACTAAAAGTGTAATAAGTTGCAAAGAATACCATTTGACTGGGATGGTATAACGTCTCCTACCTGAGCAGGGGATTGAAGTAGAAAACTTCCAAAAGCTTTAACCAAAAACTATCTACTATTGACCTCACCCCATTCCTAAGAGGTCTATAAGGGGCGTGCATAAGAGCACAAACGTGCCTACCGTTCCCTATCCTATTGTTCCTCTTCATTATATTCAATTAATATAGTTATTACATATTTATGCTCATATATATGCTTATATATTATATAGTTATTTTCATGCTTATGCTTATATATACTGTTGTAACAAAATAAATAAATTAAATTTTTTTAAAAAAGATCCTTTTCAGCCCTATGATTCTATGTTTTAAGTGCATTGGGAGATGTTTTATAGCATCAGTGGCAGAAAACCTTCTCCCCCCCCCAATTGTAAACATTTTAAAAAGAACCGCAAGTTTCATTCAGTCTAATTAATTATGCTGTGTGACTTATGACCATTTTTCACACTTATGACCATTTTTCACACTTATGACCATAGCAGCATCTCCATAGTGATGTGACCAAAATTCAGATGCTTGGCAACTGGTTCATACTTATGGATGCAGTGCCCCAGAGTCATGTCATTATCTTTTGTAACCTTCTGACAAGCAAAGTCAATGTGTAAACTAGATTCACTTAACAACTGTGTCAATGAAGGTTATAAAATGGGGCAAAAACTCACTTAACAACTGAGTTGCTTAGCAACTGAAATTTTCAGTTCAATTATGGTCATATGTCAAGGACTATCTGTAATTATATTCAATGAATCTGTTGGTGTTTTACAATTTGCATTGACACTTGCCCTAAATTCACTTTTACTAATGGACACTATAAACAGGGTCTCCACAGCAGCAACATTTCTGAGAGCTTCTTGTTTTTAGACAGGCAGAAACTCTCTTTTTATTTTCCGAAGCTATTTGATTGTTTATTGCTGTATTAATAAAATTAACCCCATCTCTTTTTCTTGTAAATTAATGGTGTCAATCTCTACTACACTTCTTGGCTAGACAAACTAGAATGCCAGCGTAGCTCCCTAGTGAATTTATCATTGTACATGGAAGATACATACAAAATATAAATCAAGTATTCAATTGTTCCATCTGTCTGTCTGTTCCATCTTTTTTTATCTGTAGCGAAGCTCAGTTTTTTGGAATTGCAGATGAAGAGTAGGAAAAAAATATTTTCTTCTCCCCCACCTCGAAAACTGATGACAGAAAACTTCAGAGAATGGCTTGCTTAGTTTCTTAACTAAAAAAGAGAGGCAGAGCAAATTCTAACTTTAGCTGAGGTGAATGGACAGTAAAAGGTAGCACACGCCAAACTATTTATCATTATGTATTTTATCACCTTGTCATTTTACCTCAGAGATCAAGATATTCAGTGCTGTCCCAATATAGGGAACAGATGCCCCTCCACACCAACTGTTTTCCAGAATCAATTTTAGCCTGACATGTAGGTACATACCTTCAGACTGCTGCCAGCAGTGCTTCATCTTATTAAGACTCAATGGTAGATATTCTTCTGTCACAAATCTGATGATCTCTCTCTCTCTCTCTCTCTCTCTCTCTCTCTCTCTCTCTGTGTGTGTGTGTGTGTGTGTGTGTGTATTTGCGTGTCACAGTTCGACTGCAGACCAAAAGTTACATTTCCTTTGAAATAAAAATAAAGTGGAGCAGCAAGGGTTACTGCTTTTAAATGTAGCTACTGTTTGAGAACAGGCATACTGGCTACTTTTTCAAATAATTTAATTGCTTTTCAAAACATTTGTGGCAAGAAGGAAACTCCAAATGAATTGGACAAAAGCTCCATTCATCCAAATGGCAATCGGCATTCACTTGGCGTGAACTGTAAGGCAAGGAAGGGTCTTCCGAGGCAGAAAGCTGAAGACCTGAAATATCCTTATAGTAATTTTGCTCTTCAATGACTTCTTAAGAATTTCTCAGATAAATGAGTTTTGTGTGTGTTTTCTTTCTTTCTTTCTTTCTTTATTGATGGGGTGGAGGAAAGGTTTGTTAGAATATTTGCAAAACATCTGAAGGAATGGAGAAAAATATAATTTGCCTGTAAGCACGTAGAAAGGTAAAGGCGCCCTCAAGTCGAGCTTGACTCTTGGTGACTTCATCCATGTAAGGATTTTTTTGGCAGTATTACAGATGTAGTTTGCCACTGCCTTCTTCTGGGATATTCAGTCAACTTTTCAGGTTACGTGACAATCCTGAGACTTATACAGTCTCTCCAATCAAATAGTTTAGTCCTAGTCGGCCAGATATTGACAGCAGCTTAAGTGTACATGGTAGAATATATAACACAGGCATAAAGGCATGGGAGATCACACGCACAGAGTGTTAAATCTTTTAATAGGTGGGCAAATCTTGCTATAATTCTCTTAATTTGCTGTCTGAGATGACCATGAATATCCTCAACTATAGAAATCCCATATTCCTATCTGATTTGTTGTTGATTTTTTTCCTCCATTCTTTCCTCCTTAACCTTGCTGCATAGCTCACCCAAAGCATGCCCCTATTTCTCCTTTGCAGCAAAAAAAAATGCTGAAATGACTGGGTCACAATGCAGATTTTGGATGGTTGAAAGCTGCAGCATGGAAGTGCTGCGATCTGTTATCATGCTAAATAGTTGGATTTGGGGAGGAGAGAAAACCTATCTAAAATTCCAACATCAACAGCCTTGTTCAAAGTGATTTCAAAGTAGTGGCAGATTTTTCTTCAAATAATGCTTGCTTTCATTTAACCCTGAAATATATCTTAATATTGAGAATGTATGTACAGGACCTAGGTGTCTTTAATTCTCTCTCTCTCTCTCTCTCTCTCTCTCTCTCTCTCTGTGTGTGTGTGTGTGTGTGAGAGAGAGAGAGAGAGAGAGAGAGAGAGAGTGTAAACTTTCATGAACTTTTCAAATAAGAGCCAAATGTATCATATTTGCATGGAAAGGTCATCCATGGTACAAATTGTTCAATTCTCATCATAAGAAGGGCCCCTATGTTGTGAAAATGTCCACAACCTGAATTCCCCAAACAATGTAATATAATCCATGCTCCTGGAAATATGGGTTAGGGTTCGCATTGCTTAGAGACAAGCACTTAATGAGTCACGTGGGCTGAGTTTATCAATATTGGTTGTCGTTTCTTAAATCTCCATATCGCTAAATAAAATAAATAAATTCTAGACTCACAATAGCAACCACCATGGTTGAAAAACTGCATTTTCTAAAACACCATCATGATTGAGCAGGAAATTTCATGCAAAATTTAACTGTATTTTTTTTTCAACAGCCAAGGGAATCAACGTGAATCCATCAAAGTTTATGCAAGGTCAACCTTGAACTTTAGTTTATTTTTTTCCTCTAACACAGACGCAATATTTACATTTGTTTGCCACTATTTGTGTTTAAGAATGCACGTGCAATCTGTTTACCTAAAACCTCATAACTTTCCATTAGCTTCAAGTTGAAAAAAGAGGAGGAATGGTCTGGCTTAAAAACTTTATTTTCATGTCCTCTCATTTTGGTCATTTTATTTCAGTAGCTCCAGTAAAATTCAATCTCCTGAATCCACATTTGAATTGGCTAACATAATCAATACAATCAAATAATAGCTTGAACAAAAACCCACAAAGAATTCAACTTACTCTGGTAATGAATGAAACATTGATTTTATCCATAGTGTTAAGCATAGAAAGAATTTGAGCTAATACCGCTGTATATACACACACTCTCTTTGTGAGTTTGTGTATGTGTAAATGTGAACATATACTTGTTTACATATTTCAGGGGTTTTATTTTGCCTTCTTAAAGTGACTGGTAAAATACAGCATCTTTGCTGAACTCCATAATCAAGATGCACATAGCTCAGAAAGCCATTGGCATAAGTGGCTAAACATAACTCTGTTGATGTCGCATCTAATTGGTTTAATGTCCAGATTATGAGCTACTTAGAAAGTACATACACTACTCAAAGGAGACCTAACTGGTGTACAAGAGCTGATTCGCACATAAAGAAAATATACTATGGTATCTGAGAAGAGAGTTGGAGAAAGAAAACAGTCCTATCAAAACCATTAGATAGGTTGAAAATCGAGGGGAGAAGAGAGAGAGGGAGGAAGAGAGGGGGGGGGAGAGAAGGCTTTCAGTAAAGATTAACAGATATTCAACCTTTACTTCTTGCTTCAAATAGAATTGTCCAAAGACTCCAGGCTTGACTACCTAGTTAAAATTTTTGTTGAAGATGAGAATGAAGTCCTAATCTAGCTGTTGATTGCCATTAACAGAGCAGTAATGCAGAGTCTTGATTCAAACTCTTTATATATCTAAGATTCAGATTTTCAATGCTTAAGTTTCTTCTGGTCACTTCTCTTGATGGCTTTGGGTGGCTGAACTATATTTACATAACACTTGTTAGGCTTTATACTAGCCACAATAATATATCTGTACTTTTCAGACATTAAACTCGACATTCAGGAATTGACTTATTAGCAAAATCTTACCTACACAACACAATTAAGTAATTAGGAAGACATTTAGAAGAAAAAGATCTGTGTATTATAGAACACAGAAATAATTCATATATGTCTATGTGAAAGAAATATAATAGCCCAAACAGTCCATCCTAAGAGCAAAAACAATAGTTTAGCCAAGAGTCTGTAATCATGTAAATGTTGACGAACTAAGTCAAATTTTACTATCATAAAGTATGGGATCCTCAAAGTAAATCATCAAATCACCTACCTGAAATATGACCATGTAACTATGAAAATTGCAAGTTATAAATCTTTAAAGATGGATGGCTATCCCCAATCTCTAGGGTGTTCCATATTTTCAAGTTTTCCACAACAAGACTAAGAAAAAGTTAAATATTAATTCCCTTCTTTCATGTGATTCTAAGTCCTCCTGAAATTCAGCCTGGAAAAAGCATGCTTCCTGCAATCTTTCCAAGAGTTTAGAATTGAGAAGGAATAGTAGTATTCCCGAAGGTTACAGAGTCCAGGAGTCAGTAAATCATGGACTGCACTTATGGAGCCATTGTTCTTGTCAAAATGTTAGAAACCTGGCAGGAAGAAGGAATGGCATATAATTTGCATCATTTGTGCAAATTCTGGTCTACAGTACAGTATTAATTCCTTAAGCAGGCTGACCATATATTGCTAGGGGATTTTGTGAGAATGCGAGCTGCAGAAATGAGGTGGATTATTCAATCACAAGCACTTAGGGGAGACAATGACTATGCTTCTTCCTTTAGAAATGTATCAGCATTTCTGCTGAATTGGTGGACCAGCAATTTCTGCTGAATTCCTGGATCAGCAAATTGGTCCAAGAAAACAGGAGGATGTACTTGATGAGCAGGTCATAAGTGATGGGATTTTATTTATTTTGTCACAACATCATACAAAAAGATTATATAGTATATACACATATAAACATATATAGGAAGAAGAAAAGAAAAACAATAGGACAGGAACGGTAGGCACGTTTGTGCGCTTATGCACGCCCCTTATTTTCTCACCCTTGTGAGTTTTTCAACCTAGGGAATCAAGGAAATGTCTTCCTGATCCAAATGAATATCTAAATGGTGAGTTTATTATTAGTTCAGTCCCAAGAAAAAGCCAATGGTGAGGCCAAGTAAAGTTACAAGGACTTCTGGTAATGGCTGATAAGGTGTAGCAAAGGTTCCATAAGGTCTTTGGTGGGAGCTGAGCATAAGAACCAACTAGCAATGCTCTTAACAGAGCAGAGAGTGCAGAGCATATTTACCTGGGGTAGAAGGCTTCAGTGAAATTATCAATGGAACTAGACCTTACTAAGACATGCAGCTTATTTTGGGTCTGTATGTAACACATCTGATTAAATGTCAATAGGTAGTGTTGCGTGTCTGGGCTTCACTCAATTTCTGGTTGGGTGGGACAACAAATTGGCTTCGTTGAAAAAGCTGATTTAGAACATTTAAAGCATCCACTTACAAAATGGCCCTTTTCCATAAGCATGACTCTTTGTAGATGAGCCTGAAAATGGGACCTTAGCAGGGCATTCAGGTGTGAAACTATCAGGTTCCAAAATATAAATATCCTTCTTGTGGACATCAAGACCATTCTTCCTAGGGAAATAGTGGAGATCTGCAAGATCCTATGTGTCTTGGTTCAACTTCTGAAATCTCAGCTATGCAAATTCGGGGAAAGGAAGGAGGGGAAGTCACAGCATCTTCCTTTCTCTCCTATATTGTAAATTCCTATTAATGCACAAGCAGTTTCTGTCAGAATTTCTGGGTTGACTTAGAAATTTCATTCATACCGAGTCTGTCCAAATCCTGAGCTGAAACTCTTCCCCCAGTATTGTACAGTTCTTTAAATCTGAAGTCTCTTGAATCAAATAGGGGTTGTTCATTTTGCAGGTTAATTTACAGCCCTACTCATCAGACAGTGGACAGATCACCAGATTTCAGGGAGATGCAAAGTTCAAACAGAATAAGATACAATAGTGCTGATTAAATTCCCATTGTATTTACCAAGTTAGGAGGTATTGGAAGGCTGCAGCAGCTGCAGTCATGTCTCCAGTCATGGTTGCAAACTTTTGGGCTGCCACAGATATCAAGATCAGTAGTTGTTGTAGACATTGTCTCACCTGGGGAACCGGCTGTTCATCTTTAAGACTGAATTGCCAAATGATTTTGACCATGGAATATGGCATGGATAATCTAATCAATAGTTTGTGGCATGCTAGAATGTCTATAGCCTTAGTTTAAACCTTGGTATCAATGAGGAACCTTTACTCCTGCAAAAGTGGAATTATAAAGAGTTTGTTAAGCAGCAGACTTCATATCCAGGCTCAACAGTAAATCATAGATCTCTGGAAATAATTCAGTTCTCATCTAGATGTCAGAAGATTCCCAAATGGGACTTGGCTAGTTAGAATCTTTATTGCAGATATGAAAAACCCCCATTGAATTGGATAGACTAGATTGTCTGAAACGTTATAGAGTCTCCTGCTTGAGCAAGGGGTTGGACTAGAAGACCTCCAAGGTCCCATCCAAGTCTGTTATTCTGAATTAGAACACACTGTTTCCCCAAGGAGTCTAATGAGAAGGAAGCTGTGTTTGAAAATACTTCTGCTATGTCTTGGAAAAAGTCTATGCTTACAATGGGCAACTCAGCAGAGGATTTAGCAGGGCTGCTACTATAAAATTTCTTTGCCTTATTAACTTCATGCTGTTTAGTGGAGCAAATTATGGAGGTCCATCTGGCATGCCCTTGCATTAAAAGTCACTCTGACATGTTTTTCCATCATATTCCATCAGTTAATATATAGCCACCCTCAAATGCATTAAAGAAAACATGCTTTACAGTTATATCCATTTGAACATTTTCTTCACTTTCTCCAACTTTTCATAAATAATTAGCTATGTAGATTTACACTTCTGAAATGTACACTTCTGAAAACAACTTTAAATTTTAGGAACATTTATATGTAGAAACAGGGTTAGTGAAAATGGTTGTTTATTAAAAGATGGACAAAAGATGCTCTTTTAATTTTAATTCATAATGTCAATCATTCTCAGATTTGAATTGATTTTTTAAAAAAATGCATGCATCTCTAATCTGCAAATGGCATTGTGCTGCAATTGGATATGATGCATAAAGAGAAACTGGCAATCTGGATAGGGTTTTCTTAAAATGCTCAGATGCATTTTGTTTTGGTAATAGCGGCACTGGTTGAAATACAGCTCAAATAATTTTATGCAAGTAAATAATCTCATTCATTATTTTTCTTCCTTTTGTTTGAAAACATCAATTGGGAATTTAAGATAGATCAGAAGAAGACAGACCAACATCTCCATATCCCTGACATTAAAAAGCATTTTTGGTCAAAAAAAACCCAAAACCCTCATGAAAAAACTCTTGCCTCTCACCACTCAGCATTGTACATAAGAAGGAAATCCATGAAAGTAAATTAAATTAAGGACTTTAGTGGTTGCCTGTTGCTTGCCATATTTTTGGCAATTGTTTAAGTAGCAATGAGGTGATTGTAACATTGACCAGCATGTGACATAAATTTAGAATTATTTATAAGATCAAATGACTAAAGAGAACAGCAGTCCCTGATTTCAGGGTTTATTGTGAATTGTCAGGATAATGGAATCTGAATCAGCTTGTTTATTTTAGGAAGGATTAATTGCTCAAAGTGGCACAAAATGCAGTAACTAATTTTTGAAACAGGACTAATGGCATAATATCATTAAAACTGAATCAGCTCTTACATCTTGAGTCCCTTTGACATATTAACAGGGACCCTATTTGTTTTGAGGTGGTTCTTATATTGGCCCCAAATGGCTAACATCTGTAAGAAATCATTGTTCTCGACAAAGAATGATCCAAGCTTTGAAGCTGATTGGCTTGTTTGCAAATGAGTAATTGAAGGGTTATAACAAAAAAATAATTCCTTTGCATCCCAGACAGGGTGTTTCCATTTCCTTTTGCAGTGACTACTTTCCAAGCAACAAACGCAGCCTGTTTAAAGATGGTAAGGTTAGGCTGGTTAGTAATACCAAGCTTCAGGTGGCCCTGAGAGAGGGAAAATAGAAATAGAATGGGAATCCAATCCTGGTTTGAATGGTAGAAATATGTTTGAAAGCTTTCAAGTGAGTTTTTCATCCATTAAAACTCTATAGACCGCGTGCCTAGCCTTCAGAAATGTTGCAGATTGTCTTCTCATTCTACATAGCATTTTCCATGTTTGTCTAGTTTATTGCAACAACCAATTTGACCCAAAAACAAGGCATTGTTAAAAAGAGATGAATTGTTTCTCCCTCTTCCCAAAAAACCATGAAGACTCCCTTGCAGAAACGGGGCGCATGATGGTGGCTTTTGCAAATTAAAGTGCTTCATGAAGGCCAAATGACTGACCATAAAGAAACTGAGCATATTTATTTATTTGCTAAATTTATTATTTATTAAATTTATTTATTAATTTTATTTGCCACCTCACTGTAGAGCTACTCTAGGCAGCTTACAATAATAAAAAGGTAGAAAAATAAAAGGTGAGAAACCAGAACAGAAGTAGAATAATAGAATAAAATAAACAATGAAAAAACAACAACCCGCAATGAGAATAATACATCAATATGATAATCAAAATGACGGGTGGAGAGAAGAGAACAAGTGGGTGGGAGGTGAAATCCGCCATCAATCTAGCAGCCACATCCAGGGTGGAGCTCCTCCATTTGATCGCCAAGCCAACCGGTACAGCCGGGTCTTCAAGATGTTGCAACATGTTGCACATGATCATGATTATAACATGTGATTTGCTGCATCTGTCTTACGGCATTCTCATGTTAGAAATATTGAAGTAAGCATTTATCAAATTGTAGGTTCTTAACTTCGGACATATTACTGTATGTGGTGAGATAGTGTGTCAAACTCACGTCGTCATGGCGGCATCACGTGACATATCGGGATATTTTTCCCCCTTCACTAAACTGGGCATGGCCAGTGCGTGATGCATCCAGCCTGGTGTAGCCTCTAAGAAAGGGGATAACATTCAACCTGTAACCACAGACACTATTAGACTGTGAGATAGAGTTCCTAAATATTTGAGATCAATTTGATTACATTACACAGAACAGAATGTCCAAAAGTCTACTAAGACTCTGCTACACTGTAGCCGATGGAAATGTTTGGCTGGAATTCAGGTTGGATGCAGAGCAGAATATTAAAAGTTGTCCTTTGATATACACCAGCTTTATATTTATAACTAGGGACAAGTTCCTATCTTTATTGTAGAAAAAGAAATCATTAAGGAACTCTTAATTATTGGTTCAAACTGCTGTGTGTGCTTAAGTACCATTTGGCTAGGATAATTTTACAGCAACAGGAACTTGGCCCTTGGAAAGCAAAATTTTGGGCTCTAGGTATATCCTGTCTAGTTCAAAAACAGCTTTTCAGAGGCATATTTTTAACCAAGTGATTATATTACAGCTAAGAAGGAGCTTACAACTTATACCCTGGATTTATCTTTCGGAATAATTTTGCCTCATGTAAGGCAGAAAAAATAGAAATTAAATTATATGATGGATCCAGAAAACTCTTTTTATTAAAGTGGGAAAGCTTCAATGCTGGAAAGATCCCCTCAGATGATGTCCTCAAGTTGTGGTAGATGAAAGAATATGAAGAACGGTTGCAGGAACTCAGTATGTCTAGTTTAATGAAAAGAAGGATTAGGGGAGACATGATAGCAATGTTCCAATATCTCAGGGGTTGCCACAAAGAAGAGGGAGTCGGGCTGTTCTCCAAAGCACCTGAGGGTAGATCAAGAAGCAGTGGGTGAAAACTAATCAAGGAGAGAAGCAACTTAGAACTAAGGAGAAAATTTCCTGTTGAAATTGTTCCAGTTAGAACAATTAATCACTGGAACAACTTGCCTGCTGAAGTTGTGAATGCTCCAACACTGGAAAAATTTAAGAAAATGTTGGATAACCATTTGTCTGAAATGGTGTAGGTTTTCCTGCTTGGACAGGGGGTTGGACTAGAAGGCCTTCAAGGTTCCTTCCAACTCTGTTGTTGTTGTTGTTGTTGTTGTTGTTGTTGTTGTTATTATTATTAAAGACTGGTTAGGATGTGATCCTAGTGCTTCTTCCTTTGTGACAAAGCTGATGCTTTAATTGTCCTTTGTCACAGGGAGTTAGAGAAAAGATTATTCCTTATTTGGTTCAGCTGGTTTCTCATTCAGATTCACAACTTTGTTTTCATGCTTTGGGGATTGGAGGACCCCTCCCCAAAGTATGTGAGTGGGAAAGAGACAAAGCAGGCCAGAACAAATACCACATTTGATTTAGTCGAAGTGACATTTGTATTGCATGATAATCAGGTCAAATGTATGATTGATCCAGATGTTTTCAACAATTTGAATAATATGAATAACTTTTGAAGGTTTTATTATTTATTTGTACCCTACCTTTATTATTTTTACAAATAACTCAATGTGTCAAACATATCTAATGCTTTTCCCTCCTGTTTACCTCACAGACTGGCCTGATTTTTAAATTTTTTAAATTTTACATTTTAATTCTTTGTAATTTTATATGGGCTATTTTAGGCTGGGTCAATTGACGGTTTTAATTCAGCCATTATTGAATATGTATTTTAAATTGATATTTTAACTTTGTATACTTTATTGTTTTTATCTTTGGCTGTACACCGCCCTGAGTCCTTCGGGAGAAGGGCGGTATAAAAATTTAAATAAATAAATAAAATAAATAAATAAACAACAACAACCCTATGAGGTGGGTTGGAGGGAGGAAGGGAGAGAGAGAGATCCAAGATTACCCAGCTAGCTTTCATACTTACGGAAGGACTTGAACTCATGGGCTCCCACTTTCTAGCCTGGTGCATTAACTACTAGCCCAAACTGGCTGAAATGTTATAGTAACATAATGTAACATTAAAAATGGGTTTCCTTCCTTCCTTCCTTCCTTCCTTCCTTCCTTCCTTCCTTCCTTCCTTCCTTCCTTCCTTCCTTCCTTCCTTCCTTCCTATCGCTACTTAACCAGTGAACTACAGTTTCTGATGGCTTCGGTACCTCCATCTACATACCTGCTGGCTTCTAGCTGTATATGTAACTGTGTATAGTCTGGTTTCACTCCTAGTTCACTTCTGAAGCACTGTCTGTATGTTACACTGATATGGAAGCAATTAGTACACATATGCTGCAGATAGGAATTCTGTCTTGGAAGTGAGCTACTTGTTCATTCAGGAAAAATAAATGCAGCACAGTTAAAACCTCAAAGCAGTGAAATATCTTTCCAGAAACAACTACAGTAAATTTTCATAGCTGAAAGTAGCCCCAGGCTATTTAATTGGAGTTTGTGATAGCCATTATCACAGATATTAAGCAAGTTAATCTTCAGTTAAATGAAGTCCCTTACCTCCATGCCAGCAATTGTGGCTAACAATATTAGTACGGTATGTTGGGAAGGTTATGCTTTCTAGTTAGATGCAAAAAATAAAATAAAAACCCAGTGGCAATTCAAGATATCCGTTGTAAAGCAACAGGCAGTAGCACGTGTTTTCACTTTCTCAGAAATATATTGGTGAAGTTGTGCTCTAAGAAGGCAGGGCCAAGCATCACTCCTCAAGATAACCTAAAAATCTCAGGTTTTCCTATAGTGAATCTTTGTTGATATGGTGAGAATCTTCTTGACCAAAAAATCAAATGGTAATTGAAGGAAGGCTGTTTATAATGTTTATTATTCAGTTTTCTGTAAATGGAAAAAAAAATTATTTTCCTTTTACCCTAGATGGATTTGTCCCCATAGTATATCTAATCCTTGCATCTCTAAGCCCACAGAAATACAATAATTTAATATCATAGATAGCTATTTTACCAAGCAGCAGCAAAATTCTTCTTGCAACCGATCTTAATTGTATGAAATATATTCTGCAAGAGCAGACGTAGGTGGGGAGAGAAGTTAATAGTTACAACCACCTGGCAGATTTCAGGCATAATATATTGCCTAAACTAAATCTACAGAAATACAGCTTTTGGGTGGCCTAGTCTGTTATTTAGGGGGTTAATCTGATGAACACAATTTATTCCCCTTTTCATTACCTGATGAGTTCATTTTTATCTAAAATAAGCACGCTCTTCTTACTCAAATTTTGGACATTAAAAGACACTTCTTAGAGTAATTGGCTATTGTTTTTTTAATTTTATAGTAACTTTTATTTGATAAATTGCTATTAATTATTTTTTCTTCTTCAACAGTCACCCTAAGACAAAGAAAAAATTAAAAAGCTATGGTAATAATAAATCAACAGTTTTTATACTATAAAATAAAAATTCTGTTGCTCCATCATGATGCCTATCCCATGGCTGCTGAGCACTCTTAATAATTTCTTTTTATCTTGGGTGTCTATTTTTTTTATTAAAAAGTTTTACCACAATTTTAACAAATATTTACCCTCCTCCTCCCTCCCCCCCACCCTCCCCCGCCTTCACCCCTCCCCCCTCCCCCCGGACTTCCCAGAGCAAATACAGGGTATAGCATTTACCAATCATAAGCTAAAATACACTAATTATTCATAAACTCCCATCCCTCCCCTAGAACCATAACTCCCTTATTTCATATAAAAGAAAAAAGAAAGAAAAAAGAATACTATATACAACAATTATTACTTTCTGCTCATTCATATGCTATTTGATACTTTTTAGTCTGATATTTGTTTTGAATATACTCTATCCATCTTTTCCATTCCACTATATATCTTTCTTGTGAATAGTCTTTCAGGTATGCTGAAATTTTTGCCATTTCTGCTAAGTTCGTTACTTTTAGTGTCCACTCTTCAATAGTAGGCAGATGTTCCTTCTTCCAGTATTGCGCCACCAATAGTCTGGCTGCTGATATTAAGTTTAAAATTAATTTAGTCTCTATTGATGTACAATCCGTAATTATACCCAATAAAAACAATTGTGGAGTGAATTTTATCTTCTTCTTCAAAATATTTTGCATAATCCACCAAATTTTTATCCAAAATGCTTTGATTTTTTTACAAGTCCACCATATATGATAATAAGTAGCATCATCACAATCACATCTCCAACATTTAGCTTGCAAATTCGGATACATACACGCCAATTTTTTTGGATCTAGATGCCATCTATAAACTTTGGGTGTCTATTAAAGGCGTAATTGAGGCAGTGGTGGTATTCAGCCGGTTCAGGCTGGTTCGGGCAAACCGGTTGTTAAATTACTGGATGGCCCCACCCCTTCCTGCCCCACCCCTTCCAGGAGTCCCACGCACAGTAAGGGAAAATACACAAACAAAATACCCTATGAACTGCACATGGCCCCTAAACCTATTTTGGTAGCTGATGATAGAGACCTGTTCAGTCTATCAGTAACTTGGATTGTACAGTTTTCCTTATTTGCCAAAGGAAAACAAAATAAAACCCTTGTATAAACTCTATAGACTTTTTTAAAAAAATACAAAGTCAAAATTCTCAGCTGCAGACTGGGAAGATAGAAAACTTGGACTCTGCCCCCATGGAGACTTGCAACCACTTATACATCTCTTCATTGCCCTAAAAATATGAAACTCTCTTATCTGCCTGAAAAAATAAATGTATGTCTTTCTTCATGCAGCAGCAGGATTTGTATGATAAGTTATTTATTTTCTTCATTTGAAATGAATCCCATTCCTCTAAATTTTAACTTTTAGATGCTCTTGTAAATAAACACGTCACTATTGCTGTATATTTTTAAAAGTACTAGACTTTTATATCACATTTATTATTTTTATAAACAACTCAAACTTTCATATGCAAACTTACATAATATTCCTTCCTCCTATTTTTTTCCCACCACAACAACCTCTTGAGGGTGTTAGGCTGAGAGATAGTGATTGGTCCAAGTCACACAGCTATATATAATTTTATTTTTCTCTCTTCATTTGCATACCCATTCTTCTCTGTATATGATTTGTGGCTTGGATGATAATAAAAAAATAATAGAAAAAATTATATTTGTTTATAACTATAGAGAAAGAAATAATTTTTGTAACTGCACTTCTATTTGCTTTAACGGAAATTGGAAGCTTTCTATTTTTTTTTCTTTCTGCACTTTTCTTTCTTCCTTTCCTGCTTCTGCTCTTTATTGGTTGGTGTTCATTTTTACATATTTTGTAAAGCTTTTGTTAAAAAAAGAAATGCTTATATATCCAGAGAATCAGTCACATGCCTTGTTGATAAATATTAAGCTCTGTTCTGGATCTAACAGAGCTTAATATTGAAGCTCAATATAATACAGAGCACAAACTGGATTGAATCAACTACCTCAGCCTTTGTCTAAAGCCAATAATCTTTGGGAAATAATGTTAGATCTTTGTTACAATGTGTGTAATTATAATTATAATTATAATTATAATGAATGAATGGGTGCGGTTGACACAATATACACATTAAAGTCTACTTACAAAAGAGGACTTCAGAACAATAGAACAACCTTAACAAGTACAGTCACTCTCCTATTGTTTTAGAAAACCTCATAAAACAGTGGCTTTAATTTTTATAAGGGAATTATATGTGTTTATATGGGAGAGACCTACTGTATGCATGTGTTATGAAGTATTCTTACCGAATGTCTTTGGAAATTAGGCAAAGTTAGCATGTCCTATCTGGAGTATGGCCAGAAAGAAACAGTGAATCTTCTCTTGTGAAATCCCTAAAAAACTACAAGCGAACCCATAAATAGTTTGTAGAGTGAATCAAAATGAACTGTTTTATGTGCCATTATGGAAGGGGTCATTTATTTATACTTGGATTCAAATGTAACAATATGACATCATCAAATGATTTATTATTGGAAGCATAACAAGAGTCAATATACAGTGATAGATGGAAACATCCCATATTTAAAAAAAAAAAAAGTTCAGAGGAAGCCACCAATTCTGAAGTTTGCCTTCCCTCTGCTGGTGATGAACTGAGCACAGGGGAAACCTCTCCTACTTGGATCTATGAGAGGGAAATGTGAACCATCATTATTTTTAGATTTTTTAAAAAGGTTTTAGAAAAGGATATTAAAAGCATTCTATATAAGAACTAAAGAACTATGAAGACATGATAGATTCCTACATCCATTCTGATACTGCATTGCAAAAGCAAAAGAGCACAGAAGAAATAGGTGACTGTTGTGACCAAGGCCCAAGTAGATTACCAAACACAATTCAGTCCTGAACAAACTTATTTTATTAAAACAGCTGAGTATTCATTCAGTCTCAGCTTAATTCAGAACAAATTCTTCATAAACAGTCCTGTGGCCTTATCAGCAGCCTGTGTTGTCTTTGGCAGCCTGACAAAGGCTTTTCTTGGCAAAACCCCCACAAAGTTCAAGAGACGCTGACAAGAAGCAATGGAATCAATGTTGCTTTTCCATAAAGAACCCAACGGCTCGTTGCTGCTCTTTTAAGCCTTATGGAAGTGGCCAATCATCTTCTGGCCTTACTCCTGAGTCGTCCTTTTTGGGTCAGCTGCTCTTGCCTTCTAGCAGCTCTTCTCATGTGTGCACTAGGAATAGGCTCCTGTTCCTCTGCCTCTCTGCTGTCTGTCCCTGGAGGCTCCGAAATCTGCGCATCGCTCCCAGATGGCCCTGGCCCCATCTCTGCCTCTGATGCAGAGCCCTCATCCGGGCCTTCCGCTGACTCCAGGACTAGCGCATTATCCTCTCCAGCCTCCTCACTGTCTGACTCCACTGCCAGGTACACAGGCTGCTGGTGGACCACAACAGATGGCAACAGACAGCCTTCCAGAGGCTTTGGGACTGCATCTCCATCTCCATCTCCCTCTCCATCTCCATCACCATAGAATAGAATAGATAGAATTCTTTGTTTGTCAAGTGTGATTGGACACACAAGAAATTTTTCTTGGTGCATACGCTCTCAGTGTACATAAAAGAAAAGATACATTCATCAAGAATCATAAGGTACAACACTTAATGAAAGTCACATAGAACAAATAAGCAATCAAATCATATTAGGAAACAGTCAATATAAATCGTAAGGATACCAGCAACAAGGTTACGGTCATACAGTCATAAATGGGAGGAAATGGATGATAGGAACAATGAGAAAATTAATAGTAATGCAGACTTAGTAACTAGTTTGACAGTGTTGAAGGAGTTATTTGTTTAGGAGAGTGATGGCGTTTGGGGGGAAAACTGTTCTTGTGTCTAGTTGTTCTGGTGTGTGGTGCTTTATACCGTCATTTTGGGGGTAGTAGTTGAAACAGTTTATGTCCAGGATATGAGGAGTCTGTAAATATTTTCACAGCCCTCTTTTTGACTCATGCAGTATACAGGTTTTCAATGGAAGGCAGGTTGGTAGCAATTGTTTTTTCTGCAGTTCTAATTCTAACTTCTCTGAATTCTGTGTCTGTCTTGTTGGGTTGCGGAACCAAACCAGACAGTTATAGAGGTGCAGATGACAGACTCAATAATTCCTCTGTAGAACTGTATTTGTACCATCTTGTGTTGTTGGTCAAACTGGTTAGAATTTATTGGTTCTGGAACACCAACAACATCTGGAAGATGGCATGTAGCCCATCCCTCGATTGGAGCTTCTAAAATATACAACATTTAACATGATTTATTTTTCACAACAATCCAGGCAAATATTTGCTAGATTCCACACCTCAAATAACACAGTTAAAAATGGTTCCTTAAAATGGACCTGGAGTTGTTGTTTTTGAACAGCCTCAAATAAGAGCTCAGTGCTGGATTTTAGCTACATAGAAGAACATTTAATTGCCTAACAGTCAACTTTAGAGGCCCAGTCTTTTCCAGGTGTCCCTTCTAGTCCTCACTTGATAGACATTTAACTCTTGGTTTAACTTCCCCAGGTGACCTTGCTGGCAAGAGAAAAGGAGAGGCCACAGATGGAGCAGGGAGGATACTTGAGATTTGTTCAGATAGAGAGTTCCTGATTTGTTCCTTGGATCTCCATCTAAAACAGGGGTGTCATATTCACAGTGTCACATTGTCATCACGTGATGGATTGAAACTTTTTCCCCCTTTGCTAAGGGGTGGGGGTGGCCAGTGCGTGACACATCTGGCCCGCAGACCGTAAGTTTGATACCCCTGATCTAAAATAATCATGACAGGGGAGGTCGCCCATTGCAGAGTGATATCTGCAAATTTGGGGCAGCTGAGTGGAGGGAGGGCCCTTTTAAAATGTAACAAAAGAGAGTTGTAGGGACAGCAATTTGAGATGCCATAAAACCTGATGCTGCTGGAGTTCATTTGAGGTAAGAGGAAATGGCTAAAATGGTTTTTGGTTTTGGTTTGCGGGGAAAGATCATTTCCCTTCCTTCCTCCCCAATTCAGGAGATGATTCTAAATGGATTGCTACCAAAATGTGGCAGTATCATGTCTAGAAGTCACAAGTAAGGGAAATCATGAACTATGGAATAACAGAGTTAGAAGGGACCTTGGGGGTATTCTAGTCCTCCGCCCTGCTCAAGCAGGAAATCCTATATCATTTCAGATAAATCACTGTCCAATCTCTTCTTAAAAACCTCTAGTTCTGGAGCACCCATGACAAGTTGTTCCACTGATTAATTGTTCTCATTGTCAGGATATTTCTCCTTAGTTCTAGATTGGTTCTCTCCTTGATTTGTTTCTTTCCATTGCTTCTTGTTCTGCCTTCAGGTGCTTTGGAGAATTACAAGTTTGGACATCACCTACTTTTCTTTCAAAGGTATAACGGAAATGAGTAGATCATTCCAAGGAACTAGAAGCTCTAAAAGACTTCTGGGTTGATTATACATTAACCAGGGGTGAAATGTAAAAATTTTCCCTACCGGTTTTATGGGCATGGCTTGGTGGTCAGATGACCGGGTGGGTGTGGCCAATAACAATAAATAATAAAAATAATAAACAAAGTACACAAAACAATAAGAGGTACCAAAAACCAACTTTCACACTTTACACACACACAACACAACACAATACAACTGACTCACACACAATGTAAAAGCAGCTGCACCTCACTCAAAATGCCCCCTGCAACAAGCAGGAACCTCACACAATAAGCTCAAATACCAACTTTCATACTTTACACACACACACAACACAACACAACACAACTAATTCTCACACACACACCAAATGCCACATACAGCTTTGTGAGATTTTGTGTGTTTCTGTAGTTAGAGTGAAACAGTACAGAAACACACCAAATTTCAGAAAGCTGCACAAATATTTTGTTTTATTATTTTATTTTATTTTATTTATATTTTAGAGAAAAGCAGCTAAATTTAAAACTTCCTTAACTTTAAATTGCTGTCTAAAATATAAAATAAAACTCCTTAAAAAAACACCCAATTAACTATTTTTTAAAGCTCCCCCCACAGTTACTTACCCAATTGGAGGCAGGCAGATTGAGTTGCTCACCGATGAGATGGATTGCAGGCAGGCAGATTCAGTTGCTAGCTGATGCAATTGATTACAGCAGCCAAAGCAAGGCTTTACGAGCCCCAAAGAAGCAGCAAGTAGGCAAGTGGGGACCGGGCGATTGGGTGGGCATGAGCAGGGGGATGAAAGGGATTTTTGTTACCAGTTCTCCAAACTACCTGCTCCCTTCGCTACCGGATCACCCGATCCATTCTGAACCGAGAGCATTTCACTCCTGACATTAACCTGGGAGACAGCCTTGGGTAATTATCCTCTCCCCCTTGTATAGGCACATGATTGACACAGATGATAGGCAGGCAGTCTAGCAGACAGATTCTCTGTCCTTTCCTCCCCAAAGAATGCAGAATGGAATAGAAAATGCATTTCTCTACAAAAAAAAAAACCGTAGAAATTAAATATGAATAAAACAAGCATGAATGATGCCAAACCTGTGAGGTATTTGTATATTTCATATATTCTCCTCCTCATATTTGCTGTTGGTTAGCTTCCTTTTTATGATTACCCCATCTTGAAGGAACCTGAAAAGCTTTGCGATCTTGACAAAGATTTAGAAAGTATTTTTTTTAATTCTTAAAGATCTATTTTTATGGAATATTGGGGGGAGGGGGTTGCATGCCTCATGGTGGGTTTGGGTGGCTATAATAAATTAAAACAAGCAAACAGACAAATAACATTTTGATATATTAACCTTACAACTTTTTCCCCACTGTTGAAATGCAATCATGTGATGGATAGAGACAACAATATTAAACTCTGCTCTTCTTGTAAACCTTAAAGATTTCAAATTTGGTCAATTTTAAGCATATCAGTCTATATGGAATCATTCAACTGGACATTGACTGATCACTCCTTAAAGAAGACAAATTAATTTTTTCATATGCAAGACAGAAAGAATTTTTTTTCTCTGCACAGCAAAAGCATAGCTTCTAATATTCCTGACAGTATGGTAGGAAAATGGAGTCAGAGGTTTTCATATCTATCCATGAAAGGAGACTTCTGGTTGCAGCTAACCTCCATCTTAGGTGGAGTGGCGCAGTGGTTAGAGTGCAGTACTGCACTCTACTTCTGCTGGCTGCTTGCAATTCGGCAGATCAAATCTCACCAGGCTGACTCAGCCTTCCATCCTTCCGAGGTGGGTAAAATGAGGACCCAGATTGTTGGAGGGGCAATATGCTGACTCTGTAAACTGTTTAGACAGGGCTGTAAAGCACTGTATATAAATCTGAGTGCTATTGCTATCTCCATTTTTTTCTTTTTCCAAGAAAAATAAAATAAAAATCTGACCTCAGATCCACTCTGAGCCCTTGGAATTAAAAAAAAACAACCCACCTCTAGAAGAGAAAAAATAATAATAAACGACAACATTTTGAGGCAGAGGTTTTGACAGATTGCTATTGCCAATAGTTGTTCTTTTAAAAAAATAATAATAAACAGGCAAATAAATACAAGCTATTAACTAAGGTTAATGGAGTTGCAATGTTTGTCAATTGGCAAACACTAAATGTACTTGGTAACAAAACCCCAGGGTGTGAGGTACACTATTTGCTCACTTACATGCCCATTGCCTGATGGTTGCTGAAACTGTGGTATGTGTAAACTAGATGCTACTAATAATTTAGGTTCTGGGTTTATTCTTATATCAAAAGCTTGTGGCTGATTTTAGTTTTTTAAACCACACTGCAAGTATAACATTTTACATACCTTTCCCTTCCTCTGCATTTTTTTAGGAAGAGTTGTGTGCCCAATGATTATGGCAAAATTCTCGAAACCCAATTTAACCAATAATCTCTTTGGTTTTTAATAGACCTACCATATCTGTTCTGGAGGCTGGAGTTTCATCATTCTGAGCTTACTCCAGTTCTTGAGTCAACTGAAGGGGTAAAAAGGAACAGAACCATTTTACAGAATAACTTTGGGTGATGGCTGCCATCAGCCACTCTCATTTTAAAGAGCTCACTCAAGTTCCTACATATTTGGGGCTTAAAGCTCTTCGTTTTTATACAAATGCAGAATATTTTTATATGAGGAAAACATGAGTGCTGCCAACATGAATCCTATATCTCAACATCTGTAAACATGAATTTTGTAGGGACTGCAACCAAGAAAATAAGAGTTGATAGAAGAATAGTTATGTTTTTCTTTGCAATTATACACTTAGTTTGGACTTGAAAGTCCCAATAAAGTAGCCTTCAATAGCATGGAGCCTTTAGGCTCTGTTGGAGAAAGCTGGTCTGATGCTTTCAAAATTCTAAAATTCCAGTACCAGATTCACAAAACACAATGGAGAATTAACACATATTAGCAAGTCATTCATATTGAAAGCCATTTAACTTTGTTAGGCATGTTTAACAAAATCACTTCAACATTTTCTGAACCGAAATCAGCGTTTACTGTTTCACATTAAATTTGGAATCTCTTCATCTGCCCTTTCCATTTCTCTCATCAGATAGCTTAACATAGGTTTCTGGTATTAGGCTCAGTCAATGAAGTGGGGTTACCAAATCAAAGATGCTAATGATTGGGAGATTACAAGGAGAGGAATGGACAGCTGGATATACAGGGAAATCCTATTCATATTTCATACGTGGGGGGAGGGGGTTTGAAGGGGAGTGGGTTGGTTTGGGTTTGGCTTGTTTTGTTTCTAAAACATTCAAGTAGCATCAATTGGGAAGACTGCCAATTACTGGGAGGGAATTTCTCTCAAGCAAAATAGAGTATTGACAGAAGGAATGTCTTCTGGACCACAGCAGGAAAGGAAAGAATTTACTCAAAAGATTTTGTATGAATCCAGAGGGTTGTGTAGGGTTCTTGAAACCTTTGGGTGTGGCTCCCAGACACCTCCAAAAGTTGTAACTAAATTATAACTTCTAAAGTCAGAGAGAGTAAGCAAGAGATTGAGACTGAGAGAGAGAGAGAGAGAGAGAGAGAGAGAGAGAGAATGTGTGTGTGTGAGAGAGAGAGGGAGAGAGAGAGAGAGAGAGAGAAAAAGAGAGAGAGAGAGAGAGTGGACAATAAAGATGTTAGCTATTATTTAATTTAATAGCAAATTTAATGCAAATATAAATATGAATGTGGTTGAAATCAGACTGATATTTTCCTCCAAGCTCCATTTATTATTCTTTAGAAAGGAGTCTCCAGATTGTTCTTCAATTTTGTATAGGACCCAGGCACTGAGAAAAACCATCAAGATCAAAATTTAAATATATTCTGACTCTATATGTTGAGCAATCCAAGGGCAGAGTTTGCATGTTACAAAGGCATTCATTGGAAATTTGCTTTGCAACATTTTAACATGAAAGTGGCCATGATCTGAAATTATTGAATATTTGTATAAATGCATGGGGTTTTTTATGTTTCTCAACATAAAGCAGACTGTTGCATTACATTTTTATATTCCTCTCTTCTGAGAAATCAGATGAGTGTGTTGATTTGTTTTGCTCGCAAGTTGGCTATTTTCTTTTTTTTTACTTTCCAAACCTTCCTCTCCTTCTCTTATCTACATCCACTCCTCCCTCCACCCTACACCTTCCTTCTCCCTCTACTATCCCTCTTCCTTCCTCTTCTCCTCTTTCCTACCTCCTACTCTCTCTTTTCTCCCTCCCCACCGTTCTAAAATGGTAACTATGCAGACCCGACCCTACATTAATTATATTTCTTCAATAATCCCTGTACATTAACCATCACTCCATCTCTACCAAACCCCCCCCCCAATTACCCTCCCCCTTACCCCCCACCCCCCACCCCGACTTCCCAGAACAAAATGCAGGGTATCAAAACTAACAATCATAATCCAAAATAATTCCTAAATTATAATCTTTAGTCACACCACACTTAGTCACACTCTCAATTCCCTCTCCTTCAAAAATATATCTAATACAAAATATTTCCTAAATTTACTCATATGCTATTCGATATTTTTTTATCTGATACTTATTTTAAATATAATCAATCCACATTTTCCATTCTAAAATATATTTTCTAGTATATAGTCTTTCAAGTAAGCGGAGATTTTGTCATCTCTGCCAGATTTGATACTTTGAGTGTCCATTTGTTGTTTTGTTTTGTCCATTCTTCGATTGTAGGTAATTCTTCTTTCTTCCAATACTGAGCAATCAAAAGTCTTGCGACTGTTATTAAGTTCAAAATCCATTTAGTCTCTATAGCTGTATAGTCCATAATTATTCCTAGTAGAAAGAATTAATCTTCTTTTTCAAAATATTCTGCATGATCCACCAGCCTTTAATCCAAAATACTTTAACTTTTTTACAAGTCCACCATATATGGTAATAAGTAGCATCTTCACAATCGCATCTCCAACATTTAACAAAATCTAATATGTGTTTCTTGTAAACAGGTAATGTCATTTTTAAATTATTTCAAATAATGAAATACTTTCCTTCTCTTCTGCGGTGAATTCAGGCCATTAACATTCCAAGATAATAGTTTAATTGCCATTATCGGCCAAAGGAAACTTTTGGAACACCAGCCGCAGATCACATTTTACTTTAGGCCTTGCTCCTCCCACTGTTTCCATTGTAGTAGTTGCCAGTTGTTGTTGTGCCTTCATCTCTTGTTCCTTGCGTTTAGCAGCAGCTCTAGTCAACCTTTGTTCTTTTGAATCTAAACCCGTCGTAGGTATTTCCAACACTTGTAATAAATCTTCTTCCATCACAATCTGTTCTTGTACCTGCTTCACTTCTCTTTCCTTCACTTCAGCCTCCCTTCTTCTAGCTTCCAATGGGGGAAGACTTCCAACTTTTAATACCTCAACATAAAATTCTCTTGCTTTTCCAACCGTATTGAAACGATGTACTTTCCTGCATAATATACTATTATACCAGTTGGAATATCCCATCTATATTCAATCTGATGTTTTTAAGTTCATTCACCAGGAAGGCAAATTCCTTCCTAGCCCTTAACATTTTGGTGGAATTTCCTTTAATATCAAAATATCTTGACCAGCAATCTGAATCTTCTCCCCTTATATGAAGCTTGCAAAATCTGATTTCTCACTGTTCTGTTTGTAAAATAAATAACAACATCCCTTGGCAACTTTTTTGCCTTGCTATCCAAGAATTCACGATATATTTTATCAATTTGATAAGCCACATCTGCTGGACGAGCTGCTAATATCTCAGCAAATACTTCAGAAAAAAATTCCCTTAAATTCTCTTCCTTATTTTCTTTCAAACCTCGAATTCTAAGAGCAAATTCCATATTTCTATATTGTATCAAAACTATTTCATCCTCTGTCTTTTCCATTTTACTTTGAAATTCATCCATTTTATTTTCTAATTTTAAATTATGTTGCTTAATTTCTTCAACCTCCTCTTCCAATAAAATCACATTCGTTGCCAAACTTCGTACTGCCATTACAAATCCTTCTTTAACTTCTTTATTTCCCACTTGAATTTCTGATATCTGCTCTTTCATTTCAGACATCTCATCAGTTATTACTTTAAATTTTTCTTCTATAAAGCCTTTTAAGTTCTCTTGTAACGCCTCTAAATTCAATGTTCTAGTCTCTGCTGTATGAGCTGGAGAGGCACCAGCTGATAAAGTTCCAGAGCTCTTTGTTACAGTAGACTTTAATTGTTTGGCTGCCATCTTCTATAAAATTATTTATTTATTTATTTCCAACTTAATATTCACTTTAAATCTTCTTAACTCTGAGAAACACAGTCTTTTAAAGCAGTATTTAAAAAATCTCCCTAGATTCTATCAGCAGGCAGCAAAGAGTTAAAGCAGCAAGTAACATGCAAATTACCAACTGCAGAGGCACACGCTGAAAGTATCACTTTCGCTTTCCACTCGTTAACTTGTTAACAATTCGCCTCCATTTTCTTGCTGTTTTCAAGCTTGTTACAAAGTATCGGGGAATCGGCTTGGCTACTTGCTTAAAGTTCTCCCACTTTCGTTCTGTCCGGTATAATCCTTTATTGTCCAAAATAAATCTCGGCGTTTGGTCGTGGTGATTGGTTCCGCCAAAGCAGAAGAATCCTCGGATCTGGAGCTCTTCGGGTTGCTGGAGGGAACTTAACCCTTCAAACCCCTTTTTTCTCAGGGGCTTTAGGGAAATTCAACCTCTGCCCTCAGCTCACCCCTTCTCCTTCTCCCGAAGAGGGGGTTTTTCGAACCGCTGGACAGCAGATTTAAGCTGTCCTAGCGATTCCACATAATCCAGAGGTTGGTGATCGTAAAGATCACCGCCATCACCTACGGTGCCAAACAGGAAGTCGCAAGTTGGCTATTTTCAATTGATCTTTTCCTGAAGAAAATAACTAGAACAATGAGAGCTATCAATAGGGGAAATTCTCCCAAAGATTGGGTATTTCTACGGAACGTGTAGAATGTAAAATCTAGAATGACTTTCTCGAAGCTTAGCTGACCTTTGCATAAACAGTGTTTATGCTTCTCACTTTATAATTCAGTAAGAAAAGTGAGAAGCAATATTAAAATGGTTGTTCTTCCCTTCAAATCTGATAGAGGCCTGGTGAATCTGCTTCACACTTAATAAAAGACAAACAATTTCCTTCTGCTATGTTCTTTTTTTCTTTTTGTAAAAGAAATTAATATATTGTTTCCATCATATCCTGTTTTATATTTGGAAATGAAACTAATATTCCAAAGGCACCGGAGCACTCTCTAACACTCTCCTACAACCAACAAACTTGATGTTGCTTATGGTTTTGAAGATCCTGCCATCAGCAGTGGAACAGTGTTTCCTTGAGGAAAATTGGGAGTGCGCAAGGAAGTCAAAATCAGGTCACTTGAGAGAAAGAAATGGACACCTTTCAGCAATCACCCTCACAGCAAAAGCAGTTTCACATGGTGACGTCCTTGTGCTTTAATCCTAATAGTTTCCAGATTCTTGGAAGGAAAGCTCTGGGCATGCAGATGAGCGTTTCTGAGGGCAGGGATTTAACCTGAGGAATGATGAGTTGAGCAGGTTTTAGCAATGTCACAGAAAGGAGATTTATGCAAGAAAACGCATGATAAGGATAGAAAAAGCCTAGTGCCTAGCTAACTGCAAGAGGAGCATCAGAAAGCAAGTGTTCCAGTGGTGGGTTGCCCCCAATACACACTGGTTCTATAGAACCGGTAGTAAAACTGGTGGGAGGCTCCGCCCACTGACCTGGATGTCATCATAGGTGATCCCATTGCGAACCGATAGTACAGGTAAGTAGAACCCACCCCTGAAGTGTTCCATGTATGTGTGCTGGGAATGAAGGCTGAAGAAAGGTCCTGAGGTCAACAATCTCAAAAATAAAGAGCTGACAAAGTGATTGACCAAGAGGGGACACACAGTGCCAATCCTTAACCATCTAAATTCTGTTATCTCTTATGGGTAATAGGTCAAGAGTTGCTAAAGTACCAGGGCCACTGAAGTTAGTAGTCAACACCAGGGGTCTCCAACCTTGGTCCCTTTAAGACTGGTGGACTTCAACTCCCAGAGTCCCTCAGTCAGCAAAACTGGCTGAGGAACTCTGGGAGTTGAAGTCCACAAGTCTTAAAGGGACCAAGGTTGGAGACCCCTGGTCAACACAGACATCAATAAAGGAGCATATTTATAGCTCAGGGCTAGAATGAGGGGTCCTTGGTGCTTTCTGAGCTTGGCTGTTTTCTTGCAGATGTTTCATTACCCCAACTGTAGCACTGATGATGTTACCTAATTTGGTTAATGAAATGTTTGCAAGAAAACAGCCAAGCTCAGAGAGCATCAAAGACCTTTCAACACAGACATCATTTCTACCATTATTTCCGTAAGATAAAGTTGGTGATGAAAGGTGGCTTTTTTACCTTTGGCAATGCCTATCTTGGTTATTTGAAACTTCAGAAAGCAATTCCTCATAGAAGATACTTTCATGATGAATTCAAGAATGAATGAATAATCATCTCCATGTTTGTATTCTTCAGCTGTAGCTCCGGAAACATTGATAGTCTGCATAAATGAAGTAGAATTGTTGTCGAGATTGATTAGCTTAAACCCCTTGACCAGGGGTGAAATTCAGCAGGTTCTGACAGGTTCTGGAGAACCGGTAGTGGAAATTTTGAGCAGTTTGGAGAACCGGCAAATACCACCTCTGGCTGGTCCCAGAGTGGAGTGGGAATGGAGATTTTGCAATATCCTTCCCCCAGGAATGGGGTGGGAATAGGGATTTTGCAGTATCCTTCCCCTGCCATGCCCACCAAGCCACATCAAGCCACGCCCACAGAACTGATAGTAAAAAAAATTGGATTTCACCATTGCCCTTGACTTTAGTATTACATTAGACCTAGAGAAGTATGGTGTGGTGTGTTTTTTTTTTTTTTTTTTTGGAAACAGTAATTACTGAAATAGTTGGAAATATGTTCTCCACTGAGCCATCAGGTTCATGCTGAAAGTTCCTTCACTGAAGAAAAGGTAGGAGCCAAAGTGAGTTTGGCAAAAGGAAAAACACAGGATAAGTTGGCTGCACTCTCTGGACGGAATGATTGGGTTAGAGAAATCCAGTTGGATTTATAGCACCAATCTGGCTGAATTTACTTTTGGTCACTCAGTATGTTTAAGCCATTTATTCTTGTTCTACATTTATTTTCAGTAGTTAGAGATATAGCCAAAAACATTTTTTTAAAAAAAAAATCAAGTTACGCTTGAAAGTTTCTTTTAAAATACTTAATTTGGAACATGCAAAACAAAAAACAAAAAAATACCCCACCGACCCCTCTTGAATTAAAGAAATTCTCAGAGTGTAAATGTAAATTCGCATTTTAATAACAGCTCTTACACACACACATACACACACACACACCCCAGAATATTGACAATAGATCTTTTATTTTCTAGGATTTTTTGCTGTTATTTAACACTTAAATAAAAGTGTTATTCAACAATAAAATATTGTTGAAAATAAAAGCAGGGAATAACATTTATTGCTTGCCTAGAGAAAGGAGAGAAGCCTTCAGCGCTGATTATTTTTAGAACTTCCACGATGGATGGACTGACATATCGCAACAGCAGAAAGTGGCTCCTGCTGGTTGCTGGGAGGCTCTCACAGGTGAGACAGCCCACGATGTATGGTCAGGCCCCAAAAGGCACCGTTTGCAACACAAGGCCTTCATTTCTGAGCTTCCTTGCCACAGGGCACAAATAATGTTTTCCTTGGCCAGGTAAGCTGTATAATATAAATTATTCTGCAGCCAGTCTGACAGAGTTGGGCAGAGGGTACATGGAACTGGACAGTTTCCTGGTGGCGTCGTGCCTAGAATTTGTTCTCAATGTGTGAATTTGGATGGGATTTCTCACAGACAGACAGACAGACAGACAGACAGACGTGCATAGTATATGCTCCCTTTTCAAATCTGTCTTTTCCTGATGCAGAGTGGTGGTATGTTACGAAAGCTCACACTTGAGCAGCTGAAGTTTTGGAGCACCTAGCTGACCACAGTATTGCATTTTGTCATGAGGATTTTCACAAGAAGAGTTGGATTTGTCATTGCAATCAGCATTTCATTTCAAAGCCTTTTTCCTAGAATGACCCATCAACTTTTTGGGACTTGGTTGAAAGCCTGAATAACCAAATCAGTTGATTTAAACTTATCTTTTAACTCATCCACAATCTTTTCCTATTTAGTACCTTCTTCTTCTTGTGCCATATCTGTCATCGGAAATTGGCAATCATGTTGGCGATCCTATTTTTATCAACAGCCGCACGAAAAAATGCTGCTGAGTTTTGTCCAGTCCAGTCCCTTATTTTGAAGCCACAATGTTCTTCTTCTGCCTGGACCTTGTTTGCCTTCAATCTTTCAATCCTGGAGGATTAAGTGAAGGATGCCCTATTTTTCCGGGTGTCGCATCTCATGTCCAAAATATTCTAACTTTCGCTTTTTAATGGTTTTGATTTAGTACCTACTTAGCTTTTTATGGGGAGGGAGGAATTGTAAATATTAATTCCAACAACAAATTCATAAAACCATACAATTATAATATGTAACACGGTAACATTTGAAAACCATATAACAATGAGGAATATACAAGAATAGCAAGAAGCAATGGGTGGAAACTAATTAAGGAGAGATGCAAATTAGAACTAAGGAGAAATTTCCTGATAGTTAGAACAATTAATAAGTGGAACGACTTGCCTGCAGAAGTTGTAAATGCTCCAACACTGGAAATTTTTAAGAAAATGTTGGATAGCCATTTGTCTGAAATGGTGTAGGGTTTATATTATTATTATTATTATTATTATTATTATACAACAGGACAGATTCAATTCAATCTGGAAGTATATCTAGTTTCACCAAAAGCTTAAAAGGCTTGTTGTGACTGAAAAGGGAAGGGATTCTACAGAAGGACCCATCTTTCTTGGCTACCCCTAACCAACATCTTCATCCTTCCTTCGTAACATTTTCTAGCCATCTAGGACATCTTCCTTCATAACATTTTCTAGCCATCTAGGCAACTTTAAGCCTGGAAGACTTTAACTCCCAGAATTGAAGTCCTCCAGGCTTAAAGTTGGTAAGGTTGGAGAGCCCTGATCTAGGATGTAATACAAACTCTGTCTTCATTTCTGTTATTTTGACACAATAGTGGTTGGATGATTCTGGAAGATGAATAAGGTGCTAAATGAGAAATGACCTAAAACTCCATTAAAAGACCTGCAACCATTATATGGGGAATCCTGGCTTTGCTTCATCTCAGTAGCAATAAGGCATCCTGATTGAGAATGGCTTTAATAGTGACCCCGTCACCAGCCTATTTTTAATTGTAGCTCAAGATGCTCTTTCCTGGAACCCCAGAAGAGCAGTGATGGTACATTGTATGTGGCCACCTGCCTAATTAGACATGGCAGGATTCCAGGGTCTACAGATCTTTTCCATCTTCAAGCAAGGTTCATTGACTCTTCTGCGCAAGGGGCTTGGCATTCCTCCCTGGTTTTGATTTGTTGGTTTGAAATCCTATTTGGGAGAATGAAAAAAGTGAGGGTGGTTATGCCCTGGCATCCCCATAATTACTGTACCTTCCTTTTCAATGTCTGAAAAGTTCCATCAAGGCCAATGGAAAATAACACCTGTTCCATTTGTCTAGATTTATATTTATTTATTTATTTATTTATTTATTTATTTATTTATTTATTTATTTATTTATTTATTTATTTATTTATTTATTTATTTATTTATTTATTTATCGTATTTGTATACCGCCCTATCTCCCTAGGGACTCAGGGCGGTTCACAGGCAAATAAAAAGGTACATATAAATACAAAGTAAAATAACAGTTAAAAAGCTTATTCTACATGGCCCAATTTTTTAAAAACAATATAAATAATAAAACCCATTAAAACCAATATAAAATTTAAAATCTAATCCAGTCCTGCACAGATGAATAGATGTGTTTTAAGCTCGCGACGGAAGGTTCGGAGGTCCGGAAGTTGACGAAGTCCTGGGGGGAGTTCGTTCCAGAGGGTGGGAGCCCCCACAGAGAAGGCCCTTCCCCTGGGTGTCGCCAGACGGCACTGCCTAGCTGACGGCACCCTGAGGAGTCCCTCTCTGTGAGAGCACACGGGTCAGTGGGAGGTATTCGGTCGCAGCAGGCGGTCCCGTAAATAACCCGGCCCTATGCCATGGAGCGCTTTAAAGGTGGTTACCAAGACCTTGAAGCGCACCTGGAAGGCCACAGGCAGCCAGTGCAGTCTGCGCAGGAGAGGTGTCACATGGGAGCCACGAGGGGCTCCCTCTATCACCCGCGCAGCCGCATTCTGATAGCTTTGGTGTAGCATTCAGTCCAAAGACATCACCTCAAAACAGTTGAGTGCTTGTCATGCGGGAAGGTAAGCTCTCCAGACAAATATTAGAGATCCTGTTTAGGTGGCAAGCCCAAAGAACTGCGGCTTGATGCTGGGTAGCTCATCTTGAAAAGGCCAACTGGCTTGAAGCCCATTGTGGCGGTTTTAACAGAGGGGTTCTGAGTGAGGTTTTAAAGCAGGAGGGTGGCATATGGATTTAACTATATTCAGAAACCCATGAATTAGTTTGGTCAATAAAAGAGATCAGAAACTGAAAGCAGTAGCAGCATGAAACCAGAACTTAAAAGAGGCCCTTCAAGTAGTCTCTTGGTTAGGAGGAAGCCATTTTCCCTAATTTGTTTTACAGATCTCTTAAAAAGTGCATATGGGAGAAAGTGACTTCCAGAAACCAGCTGTTTTACTAAGTCACACTGTGGAACTGCCAATAACGTAAAAACAGGAGTTTGGAGATAGAAAGCAATGGAACCCGTCTCTGGGACTTTTTGAGCATGTGACAACATTTCCATCAGAATCAGAATAGAGCTGGAAGGGACCTTGGAGGTCTTCTAGTCCAGCCCCCTACTCAAGCTGGAGATCCTATCCCATTTCAGACAAGTAGCTGTCCAGTTCTAGTAGATATTTGAGTCTCATCTGTCTTGGATTTTATATATTTACACTTTAAAGGTCTTTCTGCAGCATCTAAATGATGATGTCACCTTATACTCACATAAGACTGTACTTTGCTGTCTGTTTTATGAACTATCCTAGAATATTTGATAGAAGACCAAATTAAGAAATCACCTAATTCCCAAAGAAAAAGACGGAGTATGCATAGGAGCAGAGCTTTCTCAGGTTAGGGGAGTTACATGATTCATGCGAAAATATATATATATATATTTTCTGGTTAGCTGGTTAGCCATTTCATACCCCTCCAATCCATACATGCAGCAGACTGACACCCACTATGAAGATGTAGCACGACCACAAACACGAAGCCAAACAACAGCAATGCAGCTCACCAGCTCAAATCCCCCTGCTACTCAGACTAATCTGAGCACAACCAAGCCCCCACCCAAACAGGACACACCCCCAGCCAATCAGAGCACAGAAAAACCCATCCAATCAGAGCACAGCCAAGCTCCCACCCAATCAGTTCAAACCCCCACTAGCAGTTAAAAAGGAAGAAACAGCTGCAATCACACATTGCTCCCAGAAGTACGAAGCTGAAGCCTGAAGATGACGAATGAGACTTCATCAAAACATCACCAAGACACTTCCAATTTTACGCGGGAGAAAACCCGAATAACCAAAGACATATATATATATACATATACATATACATATACATATACATATACATATACATATACATATACGTACGTACGTACGTACGTATGTACGTACGTATGTACGTATGTATGTATATGTATATGTATATGTATATATCAAGCTATTGAGAGGTAAAGATTCTTTACACAAATGTTTGAAACTGAGTTGCATTCCAAAATATGCCAGTGGCAAATGTTATATTGAAGCATCAAATGTATTGGTTTTCAGTCTTTGTAATGACAATATCTAGGGGAAAGCCTCCACTAATCTGCATTGCAGCTTATCTAGCTGTAATAATTTCAGAATTTGCACCTCAGCCACTGGGAAGGAAGTGGATGATAAGATCTCTGGAGAAGCAGAGCAGCTAGATATGGCACCTAAAGTATTTTTTCCCCCCTATTTCCCTGAGCATGTGGTTGCCATTTACAGGCAGAACCGGACCACATTATCCCGCTCTGAAATCAGTTAAGGATTGAGAAGGAACCCATGAAAAGATGACCAGCTAAGCAAAAATTAAGCCTCCGTCAGCCCCAATAAGCAATGATCCTCCTGTTGATTTGGGATTTCTTCCAGGATCTTTCCGAAATGGAAGATAATGTGAGTTGACACTGCAATACCTGGGAGAGAGAGGCTGAAGCCCTGCTGTGATTGCAAAGTACAATGACAGCAAGAACCAAGCTGGTTGGAGGCCAATATTCCCACTCATCAAGCCATCAGGAAACTTGGGAAGTTCCCAGGGGAGAGAAGGAGGGAGACAGCAGAGAGCCAGTGCAGTTGATGGATGGTTTTATGTTCCAGACTGGACAATGATGTCAGAATTTCCAATCAGAAAAAAGGAAAACCTACCATTAGTTTTTCACTGAGCGCTTTGATTCAAGTCATTAAAGAAAACAACCTCAACCAACGCAAGCTTTATATAGATCTTTTCGGAAGGGAGGTTAGTGGCATGATGCAACTTGGTGCTGCTTCTTCACCCAAGGCAGAGAGAGAGGAGCAGACGAGCAACCCAGAAGTGGTGCGAGTCTTCTTTTGACCCCTTTTGGCTGGTTCCTCTGCAGAGTCAATCCAGGGTTTCCACTGACTTCAGCCAAAAAGGCAGACCTTGAGAACGTAAAAATATCTTTTGTTACAATATTAAATCAGTACCAAAAAAATTATGACTGCCTCTAGACTTGTTTACATATTATATTTTAGAAGTTAATAGCATTTTGCTTAGGTTATAGTCAACTGTCTATAAGGGCTCAGGGTGGGACCAGAAGGACATTCATTGATTTATCTATAAAGTTGATAACTGCTTTTCAACCGTTGGGAATTGGTCTTGGCCATGATTTCTTTATGAGAGGCCTGTCTTTTCCATGGAAATGGCAGTTGGGAGCCACAGTAAGCAGAAATATGTCAAAAACTCTGGAAGGTAGAAGAATGAATTCATCAGTGAGAGGGCTTACTCTCTCTATTACTTAAATAGTGCTCTGCATAAAAACAAAAATAACAGCTTTATCTTTTAGGTAGCACAGTAATACAGGAGGAAGGCAGCTGAATTAGTCTTTCTTTCTGCTGAATTATTATTTGTAGGAAACCTGATCTTGACAATCCTACTATCTATTAGTGCATGTTCAGTAAAACTTTTCCCAGCAAGCAAATCCAATTTCTGGCAGTGGTTTGCCATTAACTTCTGGAATATTTTTTTCACTTCCCAATCTAGCCTGATCCTTATGTAATCTATTCATGATTGGCCCACATGGAAGGACTCACAGCAACCATACAAAACTGAGAAGATTGCCCCCCCCCTCCGCTTCTTGTTTTGTTTATATAAATTTTTACACACACACAAACACACACACGCAATGCTATTAACTGTACAAAGGTCATGCATTTTTTTCTGCTCATAAAAACATTGTGAAAAGATTTGATTTGATTGGGACCTGCCTAGAAATGGCTGAAAGATGGGAGGCTATAAAAATGTTTTAAACACAATAACTTAAATGACTAAAAATGAAAAGTGTCTCTTCACATGTTCAGACAAGGAGGACTACTTATTGCACATCTGTAAATTGTGCTTCTGCCAACATTGGTGTGTTACATCACCTCTGTCTCACAATGCCCCATGCAGCAGTGGTGGGTTTCAAATTTTTTTACTACTGGTTCTGTGGGTGTGGCTTGGTGGCTGTGGCATGGCTTGGTGGGCATGACTTGGTGGGTGTGGCAGGGGCAGGATACTGTAAAAATCTCCATTCCCTCCCCAATCCAGGGAAAGGTTACTGCAAAATCCCCATTTCCTCCCGATCAGCTGGGAATTGGGACACAGAGAATAGATGGGGGCTTGGCCAGTTAGAATTTTTACTACCGGTAATGTATCTTTAAAGTTTTGGAGGAAAACTTGGGCGGGAAATAGCACGTTGCTGATTGGTTGAAGCCTCAGCCAAAACTGTATATAAAGAGGGGTTTTTGCCGGATGTTTTTGCTGGGTTCACTATAAACTAAAGAGCTGTTGTCACTCATTGGTCTCCTGCCTCTTTATTGCCCAAATCTAACATTGGCGACGAAGGTGGGATATCGAGGCAGAAAGATCGTCGGAAAGAGCTGAACTAACCAGGAATTAGCGAACCCAGACAGTAAGGGGCGGAAAGCAGCGATGTCCAGCTACACACCGCCAGCGCCATTTGACCCAGCCAAGGAGAAATGGGGGTCGTACATGGCTCGTTTTGAGTGTTTCCTCGAAGCGAACGAACTCCAAGGAGTCTCGGACAATCGGAAGCGAGCGTACTTCCTAAGCCACTGCGGTCCGGAGGTTTTCGACACCGCAGAGTCGCTTTCAGAGCCAACGCCAGTACAGTCGGTACCGTGGCAAACACTACAAACGGCACTTCGAGCACACTACGCACCGATACCCTCAAAGTTCGTCCAACGGTTCGAGTTGAGGCAGCGGGTACAGCGCGAGGGTGAATCGATTAGTGTGTACATGGCGGCGTTGAGAAAAGCCGTGAACCATTGTGAGTACAGAGATTTGGAAGACGCCTTACTCGACCAGCTCATTTGTGGGGTCAGGGACATCCGATTGCGAAGGCGGCTGCTGTCTAGAAGCAACCTGACGCTGGCAATAGCCTTGGACGAGGCCAGGGCTCACGAGATGTCCACCAAAGCGGCAGAGACCCTGCAAATGCCGAACGCACCAGGGGCTGGAGCGAAAACAACCCCGGTCCACAATGAGGAAGTCCAGGCTGAATCGGAAGGTGAGGAAGAGGAAGAGGTTTTCCACACTGGGAGGCCGGAGAGAGGGGACCGGAGCGAATGCGTGAGTTGCGGGGGCCAACACCAACGACAACACTGCAAGTTTAAGGACGCGGTTTGCCGGCGGTGCGAAAAGAAAGGCCACATAGCACAGGCCTGTCGAGCCCCCCAACCTTCCCGCCAAAAATTCAAACCGACCAATCAGAGTGCGGGAGCAGCGAAGCGGCCCGGGATTGGTCCATTCAAAAAGGGCGCGAAGTTAAACCAGACTGCCGTGAGAGTGGGTCACTCATCAACGCGACTAGAGAAAAAGATTTTTACCAAGACATACATTGAAGGGGTGCCGTGCCAAATGGAAGTGGACACCGGCTCATCGATCACAATTATGTCCTGGGACACCCTCGTGAGAGACTTGCCTGCCATCGCGAAGCGCAAACTACAAACCCAGAAGCTAAGGGTGCAGGACTACCAAGGGAATCGGATCCCTGTTCGAGGGGTAATGTCCGTCCAAGTCAAGTATGGACAGTTCAAGAAAACCCTGCCAATCACCATAGTTGATGGAACCTTACCGAGTTTGCTAGGACTGGACTGGTTCCGAGCTTTGGGCATGGGAGTGACCGGGGTCTTCAGGAATGAAGTCGACCTCAAAGATGAACTAATGAAGGAGTTCGAGGACGTCTTCAAAGACTGCCTGGGCAAGTACGAGGGGACCCCTATTTCCTTTAACCTAGACCCACAAGTTGCCCCTATCCGGTTAAAGGCTAGGAGGGTTCCATTTGCCCTAAAGCCCAAGATTGACCGGGAGCTGGACAAACTAGTAAGCCAGGGGATACTAGTGCCCATTGACCATGCAAAATGGGAGACACCTATAGTCACCCCAGTCAAACCGGACGGATCGGTCCGGATTTGCGCTGACTACAAGGCAACGCTTAACAAAGCATTGCAGAAGAGTGCATACCCCGTCCCAGTAGTGCAACACTTGCTGCACTCGTTAGGACAAGGGCAGGTTTTCGCCAAGCTAGATTTGGCTCAAGCCTATCAGCAGTTACCCGTAGATAGCAGCACAGCCGAAGCGCAAACAATCGTCACGCACCGGGGTGCTTTTAAATGCACCCGGTTACAGTTTGGGGTTAGTGTGGCTCCTGGGTTATTCCAGAACCTAATGGAGCGACTATTGCAGGGACTCCCCGGGGTGGTACCCTACTTCGACGATGTCTTGGTATCTGCTGAGAATTTAGAGGAATTGGGGGTAAGGCTGAGAAAGGTTTTGGGCATTTTCCGGTCTGCCGGGCTTAAGGTTAAGCTGAACAAATGCCAGATCGGGGTAGGATCCGTAGAATTCCTGGGCTACCGGATAGACAGGGAAGGGATCCACCCCACTGAGAGCAAGGTACGGGCCATCAGGAAGGCCCCTGCTCCCCAAAACAAAACGGAGTTACAGGCATTCTTAGGCCTGGTAAACTTCTATGCGGTATTCTTAAAGAACAAGGCAACTATAGCCGAACCGCTACACAAATTACTGGCAAAGACAGCTGTGTGGTCGTGGGGGAAGGCGGAAGCTAAGGCATTCGAAGGAGTAAAAAACCTTCTATCCAGCGATAGCCTCCTTATTCAATACAATGGCACGTTGCCATTAGTGCTAGTTTGTGATGCATCTCCCTACGGGGTGGGGGCTGTGCTCAGCCACAGATTGCCAAATGGAACAGAAACCCCTATAGCGTATTACTCCCGAACAATGTCCTCGGCCGAAAGGAACTATAGTCAGCTAGATAGGGAAGCATTGGCTATAGTCTCCGGGGTAAAGAAATTCCACGAATATGTATTCGGACGTGACTTCGAGATAGTCACGGACCATAGACCCCTACTAGGCCTATTGGCAGGCGACCGCCCAACGCCCGTGGCCCTCTCACCCAGACTGACCCGATGGACTATCTTCCTAGCGGCATACTCTTACAAATTGCTTCACCGGCCAGGGAAGGAGTTAGGGCATGCGGACGCCCTGAGCAGATGCCCGCTACCGGAGACCATCGAAGACCCTACCCCGGGGACACCCGTCCTGCTAATTGACTCTTTGGACTCGGGCCCAGTCACATCCAAGGAAGTGGCTAGGGCATCTTACAAGGACATTACAATAAGGACTGTAATTGGTTGGGTACAAAGGGGATGGCCCGCTGCGCCGGGCGAGCGTTTCAAGGACTTTGTGAAAAAACGAGAGGAGCTATCGGTTCAAGGGGGGTGTCTGTTACGGGGCGATAGGGTGGTGATCCCGGAGAAATTACGAAAAAAGGTATTGGAACATCTGCATGTGGGCCACCCGGGGATCGTGAGAATGAAGGGCTTAGCGAGGAGTTATGTGTGGTGGCCCTTGATGGACAAGGAAATTAGTGACATGGTAGGGAAATGCCAAGCCTGCCAGGAGTCAAGGCCACTACCCCCTACGGCCCCAATCCGAGAGTGGGAGAAACCCCAGGGGCCATGGTCTAGGATTCACATCGATTTTGCCGGCCCATTCCACGGGCAAACCTTTCTAGTGGTAGTAGATGCCTACTCCAAATAGCTAGAAATCATCCTCATGAGATCCACGACGGCCGAGTCAGTGATCTCAGTCCTGAGGCACCTATTTGTAACCCATGGGCTGCCTGACACCCTAGTTTCCGACAATGGCCCGCAATTCACGGCAACCCAGTTTGAGGGGTACTTGGCGGAGGAGGGCATCAGACATGTCCTCTCGGCGCCTTTCCACCCGGCGACGAACGGACTTGCAGAACGTTTCGTTCGGAGCGCAAAAGAAGCATTATCCAGGATAAGGCCAGGCAATTGGCAAACAAAAATCGATACCTTCCTAGCTGTCCAACACAGAACCCCCTGTGTGACAACTGGCCGCAGCCCGGTGGAACTATTGATGGGCAGGAAGCTCAGGTGCCCATTAGACCGACTAAACCCAACCTACACCCCAGATGGGTACAAGGGGGCACACGGTAAAACGAGAGAAATTACAGTGGGCGACCCAGTGTGGGCACACAACTATAGCGAGGGCCCAACGTGGTTAAAAGGGACAATTCTTGAAATAACTGGGCCGAAATCATATCTCGTAGATATGGAGGATGGCTGGGTTTGGAAGCGCCACATAGACCAAATAAGGAAACGAATAACAAGTAAATCAGAAACAGATCAGTCAGGCCCTGACTACCAAATGTTTGAATCCACAGCTGACTCAAACCCGGGGCAAACGCGGGACTTATCTGAGTCCGACGAGGTCCAGCGACACCAACCGGTTCCTCCTGAAGACAGCAGGGACGACGCTGCCAATAATCCAGGGCCGGATGGCCTAGAGGAGGAGCTGGGAGGAACTAACAGTCCCTCCGGCCAGCTCGACTCACTCCCAGAGAATGAATTGCACAGGTCCGAAAGAGTTAGGAGACGCCCTGTCTACTTGCGTGACTACGTAGAGAAATAAGATGCTAAAATTATGTAAATATGGGTACAATGCGTTCTGGGAGGGAAGGAGTGTAATGTATCTTTAAAGTTTTGGAGGGAAACTTGGGCGGGAAATAGCACGTTGCTGATTGGTTGAAGCCTCAGCCAAAACTGTATATAAAGAGGGGTTTTTGCCGGATGTTTTTGCTGGGTTCACTATAAACTAAAGAGCTGTTGTCACTCATTGGTCTCCTGCCTCTTTATTGCCCAAATCTAACACTACCAGTTCTCCGAACTACTAAAAATTTCCGCTACCGGTTCTCCAGAACTGATCGGAACCTACTGAAACCCACCTCTGCCGTGCAGTAAGGAGACCTATGGGGAGAAAGCCATTACTCTTACAATTGTCTTCTCACAGTCTTCAACATGGTGAGGAAGTTCATTTGAGGTACTGCATGGCCTGGATGAGATTGCCTCTTTGAATCCTTGAAGTGAGCTATGGAGAGTTAAGAATGGTATCGTCATTAAATGCAGCCATGATATACATAATGTCAAAAAGACCATAATAGCTGCAGGACAAAGTTATGAAAGGAAACAAAGCTAAGAATTTGCCTTCGGTAACTATGAAATGAGGGAGGAAATATCTATTTTGGCTAATTAGGCTAACCTCTGAATGAATGACTACAAGCATATTGTAACATCATAAATCAAACAACTTTGCTAACTTACATGCAATGTGTCAATGCAGGCATGAAAGAATGAGGCTTGGGATATGTCACACACATGTTAATCATTTTGGAGTCGTCATGGATAGGAACAGATACCAATGGTATCCATGTCTCTGTGTCCATGTGTATGTCTGTCCTGTTAATTTTTTGATAGTCCAAATGCAAGCATAGGTCTGTATAGACAAATGCATATACACACATAGTATATGCACTCATGAAGACAGAGTCTATGAAACACTTTAGAAATCTTCCAAAGGATATAGCCTTAATACTTCAAAGATTATCAGCATGAAAGTACTTTGAAAGAAAGTACTTCTTTCAAATGTTTTGCAGAACATTTATATTATACTGAGTTCATGTATTATTCTATAATAATACATTACAGGAAAAGGTCCATGGATGGATGCTTTTAAAGACATCAGAAGCCTTTTTAATTAACTCCTGGATCCAGATGAGCACATGAGAAAGAATTACGATCTAGGCAAGCTCTTTTCAATTAGGGGTACATTTTTTACAATATTATGCAATATGAGGTTTCAGCATACTTTTCTAAGGTACCCAGATACACATGCAGGGTGAATGGTTTCAATAAATTTCACATTGGAAAATGCAATAAGTGTGTTTATGTGTTTAACTGGTATTAGGTATTCAGAGGAGGGTGGGCTATGATCAAGTGGTGTTAAAAGCTTTACTTTCACAAAATCCTGCTGCTCTGGGTGTGTGGTTTCCACTTTTATAAATCTGATGAAATTTTACAAATGTAGTCTATGAAATATATTCTGAACATGTGTTTAAATATGCTCTCAATGAAAATCAGAATAGGCTTCCCATGCTACTTGGGTATTCGGTTGATGATGTGTTTCTGGAATATGTTAAACAAGATTTTAAAGGTAATTGAAACATTTCACACACATTCTCCCGCATGCCTGGAGCATGTGGTGCCTAATCTTTGAGGGGCATTCAAGCTGAACAACATCAGAAACCAACAATGAATGGCAGAATAGAATGACAATGGTGTAAAACCTCACTGATCCTTATCACTTAGTTTGGAGCAGAAGAGTCACATAAATAAGGAGCACCCTGAAAACCTTTTTGAACCAACCAATTTTACAAGCACAAATAGCCAATCTATATGATACCAAGAGCTTTGACCTGATGATCACTGGACCAATGGTGAATAGAAAGGTATTCGTAAGGAAAGGCCATCAAAGAGTTTTCAAAAAGACTGTTCCATAACTAAACTGCCACCATTAAAAAGACCCACTCTTTAATAGTCATCTATTTCACTTGATTTGACAGAACAAATAAAACCAAATTGAACAGAAGTTTGGAATAGATATCTGTGAGAGAGAAAAGAAGATGGTATGGCTCCAACGTGTTTAAAATCTTCAAATGTTGACTCAATCAGTTGAAATATTCCAGAAGTAAATACCTCATTTAGGACATTAATACAATTGAGCGTGTCCAGAAATATTTCACAAATAGAGTTCTCCACTCTTCTGATCACAACAAAATACCTTATGTCACCAGACTTGAAATCCTGGGTTTAGAAAATTTAGAACTCCGTCACCTTCAGCATGACCTGAGTATAACTCATAAAATCATTTGCTATAATGTCCTTCCTGTCAAAGACTACTTCAGCTTCAATCACAACAATACACGAGCACACAACAGATTTAAACTTAATGTGAACCACTCCAATCTTGATTGTAGAAAATATGACTTCAGTAACAGAGTTTTTAATGCCTGGAATGCACTACCTGACTCTGTGGTCTCTTCCCAAAATCCCCAAAGCTTTAACCAAAGACTGTCTACTATTGACCTCACCCCATTCCTAAGAGGTCTGTAAGGGGGGCGCCTAAGAGCACCAGCATGCCTACCGTTCCTGTCCTAATGTTCCCTTTGATTGTATCCAATTTGTATGGTTATTTCATGCTTATACTTATATACAGTATACTGTTGTGTTTGACAAATAAATAAATAAAAAAAATAAATAAATAGCTGCTTGATCAAGTTGGAAGGATATCTCTCTGAAAGCCATTTTTACCATGTTGAAGCAATACCTCCAAGGAGTGACATATTTAATTATAGGTAGTCCTTGACTTACAATCGCAGTTGAGGCCAAACTTTCTGTTGCTAAGTGAGACATTTGCCAAGTGAGTTTTGCCCTATTTTACGATGTTTCTTGTCACAGTTACTAAGTGAATCACCGCAGCTGTTAAGTTATTAACACGGTTGTTGAATCTGGCCTCTCCATTGACTTTGCTTGTCAGAAGGTCGCAGAAAGTGATCACATGACTCTGGGACACTGCATCTGTCATAAATATGAATCAATTATCAAGTGTCTGAATTTTGATCCTGTGACCATAGAGATGCTGCAACAGCCATAATTGTGAAAAATAGCCATAAGTCACTTTTTTTCAGTGCCATTGTAACTTTGAATGGTCACTAAATGAACTGTTGTAAGTCAAGGACTATCTGTATTTTATTTATTTAATTTCAATAGCCACCCTTCTCGACCAATGACTCTGGGCAGTTCACAATTACAAGACTGTAAAAACAACTAAAACTTCCCAAATAGACAGCAGCTGAGATAATTAACCAGTTAACAATAAAGTCAAGAAACAGGGCCCTTAGTATATACAGAGGGTCCCAAGCTGTGGTACACAGCCAAGTTTTTAGAGCCTTATGAATGGCCAGCTGGGTTGAGGCCTTTTTAACCGTACAGTGTTCGCCACTGTGTTGTGAATATCTGTCTCTTCCCTCAAGTGTTGGGCTAGGGTGAGAGGAAGTCTCCTTGGGGTACCAGAGTGTGCAAGGTTGGTGGTGGGCTATTCAATGCAGTTAACCACTTTTCATTCCTTGAGTCACCATTTTTCATATTTCATTGTTGTTTGCTACTCAATAGGTAAATAAATATTGGAGCAGTGGCATCATAATAGGAAGTTGATCAGACCCTGAAGTAGGCCAGTAAGCTGGACTGTGGACACATTCCGACAGGCAAGCAGGACAACATGTCCTTTGTCTGTCTTTCTGTGACTAAGATCAGGAAGAATGATTTTCTTTTCTTTCTTTCTTTTTTGCGTAGCTTTTGCAATAGTAGTTGATGAAAATGACTGTATAACTGACAGGAGAAACACCCTCCTTGACTAATTTGTAAATAAATAAGTGGAAGAATGCCACACTCTACATTTGAAAGAATTTGGAAATGCATTTTTCTCCATTAAATAATTGAAGAATGAGGAAAACTATAATGGATACAAACTGAGGCTGATCTTTACCATTCTTTCAAGGATAATTTCCTGGAAGGAAAATAGTCTTTATATCTTACATTACTAAAAATGACCCATAATTGATCTTCTAGGCTCTTCTCTATTTTTATATTTCTATAGAAGTGTTCTTTTAATAAGCAAAGTTTTACATTGTGGACCTCATAATGTAATCCAAAGTAAGTTAATGTGTCTCATGGGAAATCTTAATAAATATATTACTGCTCAGTATTATATTCAGGAAAATATTTAGGAAAACGTATTTGATTTTTTTATTTAGAAAAGAAAATGTTGGAACACTATTTAAGCATTTGTGGGAAAGTATATTTTTGGGTTCAATCAGCTGGTATCCAAGTTACTTTTTTTTAAACATTAAAAGTGAGTTTTCAGAGAAAATTTTATATCTCCTCTCATCTAAACTCAGATGAAAATTGTTATGCATATTTCCTCTGCTGAGATAAATGAGTTTATCTCACTTGATTTTGATATTTTAAAAATTGGGATCCCTTTAATATAAATTAAAATAAATCAGGATTATTTCATGCTTCAATCAACCAATTAATCAATCAAACAATCAAATAAACAAACAAATATATAAATATTTGTGATGGAACAATTCAGTCAAAATTAAGCATGATTTTGAAGGAAGAAAATTCAACACTGGTATAATCCTTCTCAATAGAATTTAACAGTCCTTAAATTAAGTTGAATAAAACCCTAGGTTTTTAAACATGTACCTAATCACTAGAGAAGATTGGAAAAAAAAGTTAGAAAATTTAATCAGCAATATTCAAATTCTTAAATAGTGTGTGCAGGGTTGAACCATCATGATTCAATTTAGTTCTGTTACTATATGTATAGTTTATATATTATGGTGAAATTGAAATATAACCATCCAAGACTTTGGTTTATAATATATCTTGCTGGTTGGTTTATAAGCCTTTCATTTTTTTTAATGTTCCATCTAGACACAACCTGCCCTTCCAGAGTTATGGCAAAAGTTTATAGTTTGTAGGTTACAAATTTGAGCAAACTGCATTTCAATGGTAAACAAGCCAAAGAGACCACACTGGTGTTGGGTTTCCAATAAATATTATATCTGACGTAGATTGGGGTTTTTTTCCCCTCTCCTGGACTACTGGGTGCTATTTGCTTTCCAGTAATCCAATTTTGCTTTTTTTTCTCTCTTTTTTTTTGATGTGACTTGAATAGCTTGATGTTGTACCCTGGCCTTCAACCACAGAGGTTATTGTGTTCACTATGAAATGGCATGGTCAGAGACTGCAGCCTGATTCGTCTAGCTGTAACTGTGTCTTAAATAAACAGGACAATCCAGCTTGGTGTATTTATTTTTCATAATCTGGGATAGGGGTAGGGTGGGCAGCTAATTTTACAGAAAGAATACTCCTGGCATAATTTCCCCTTCTAAATAATTTTGCTGCCACTGATGTACTCAAAGGTAGACTTTGTATCTGAATAATAACCAGACGTGTGTCTGCAGAGAAGGGTAAAAAGGAAAGAAAAAGGTTCCACATTAAATGGAAAATAGCTGCCAAGCATGAATTATTTTGCTCTCACTATATACATTCAGCCGAGGGAATGCTGTGCAATCAGGGTGCCAAACTTCTTTTACTGAAACATCACAGCACATACCATGCCCACCTCCCTCTTGAGATGGACTTAGACACAAGAGCTTGTCAGGGCTTTTGCATAGGGTTTTTGCAAAAATAATTTGTACAATTTCTGCAAAATGTCTGTCTTCAGTAAATTTCCCAGGCTTCATAAGCAGAGCATTTCTAAAAGCCTCAAGAAGAGAGGGACCATTGTGAAACAACCTTTATTGGCTCTTTGTCCCTGACAGGCCTACTCCTGAAGAGAGCATTTGTAGGGAGAGGGAGATCAAATACTTCCAGAGGTTCCAGCAGAAAAGAGTTAATATATCTATCAATCAATCTGATTGTGGGCAGAGCTCAGCAAAACCCATGAGATTCGAACTCTAAGCAGGAAGACTCAGGGCAACTTTGAAAAGTGAGTTTTTGAAAGCCAAGTGTTGTGACCTAGTCCCAAGTAGTTATTACCAGACATGATCAGTCCTAAACAAACGTATTTTATTAGACCAGATGAGAATTCATTCTCAGTTTAGTTCAAATTAATTCCAAAACAAATCCTTCAGAAAAAGTTCTTTGGCCTTATCACAAACCTTTGTCCTCTTTGGCAGCCTGCCAAAGATTTTTTGTTGCAAAGCCCCACGAAGTTCAGAAACAAGAGACAACAGCTAGAACAAATGTAGCAATATTGCTTTCCTACAAAGAACCCAAGAGCCATCGCTGCTCTTTTAAGCCTTATGGGAGGGGCCAATCATCTCCTGGCCTTACTCCCGAGTCGTCCTTTTTGCTTTAGCTGCTCTTGCCTTCTGGCAGCTCTTCGCTTGCTTGCACTAGGAACAGGCTCCTCCTGTTTCTCTGCCTTTCTGCTGTCTGCCTCTGGAGGCTCTGGAGTCCGCACATTGCTCCCAGATGGCCCCAGCCCCATCTCTGCCGCCAATGCAGAGCCCTCGCCTGGGCCTTCCCCAGAGTCCAGGACTGGCCCATGATCTTCCCCAGCCTCCTCACTGTCCGACTCCGCTGCTAGCTCCACTGGCTGCTGGTGGACCACAACATCGAGGAGGCCAGCTTCATTTTGCATTTATTCGATATCTGTATTCATAGAAAGAGGGAAAGTCTATCACTGGTTTCTGCCAGATAAAGAACAGCTGCCCCATTCCTGGAATATAGATTGGCGAATCAGAAGAACTGATGATCTAAAGTATGAGTGTCCAACATTGGCAACTATAAGACCTGTGGACTTCCACACCCAGAATTCCCCAGACAGCATGGCTGACAGGGAATTTGGGGAGTTGAAATCCACAGGTCTTAATGTTGCCAAAATTAGACATGCCTTCTCTATAGAAACATAGATCAAAGTGCTTCATTAGGACTATTTTCATTTATAACGTGGAGTAATCTGAGCTATATTCTTCATTCTATTTTATTGTACCTGTAGTGTGCTTTTGTCTGGAATATATAGTTGTGCCTGGAAGGTAACTAAATTAAAGCTCATAAGGAGCCTGAGATATTCCTTTTTTTTTTTCATGCATTGTCTTCAGCTCCCAAGTAGTTTCTTAACCTTAAATTCACATACCGCTTCTGCTAAAATACCTGCTCTTAGTCTGATAGGAAATTTAACCTCAGGAGCATCCTTGCTGTTTTATAGCTACAGAAACAAAAAGCAGGGGGAAGACCCACTTCCCACCTGCTAGTAAAGGTACAGAGAGAAATATTCTTGGTAAAGAGGTCAAGAAACCCTCTCCCTGCCCTGGATTGTGGGTGGCTTAAACAGTAGGACATATCAGGGAAGATGTTAGGGTTCCAAGGAACACCCCCAATGAAATAAAGCTCTGAGGCTTGAGGTTCCTCAAAGTTCCAATTTATTAGAGATCTCATGTTGGCACAGCTGGGAAAACCCGAAACTGAAAGCTTCCAGGTTTTCCACACCCAGATGACAGTTCACAGCCCTGCCCCACACCCACAAGTTTATCACATTTTCCAATCAACTCTTCACACTCAATTGGATACAATCTTCAGGCAGTCTAAGACACAGGATGTCCTTGAATACGGAATGTTGTTATGACTAACTTTCTACTGCTTCAACAACAACCCCCTCCCAACTTCCCAGCTAAAATATGTGGCAGTTAAGAAGCAAAAAGAAAATTGCCTTCCAAAACTGACAGAAGGACTTTGGAGCCCTTGTAGGGGCCAGACCACTACAATATTGTGTACATGTGCATGCATGCTCCATTGTGGCATCTGAAGGTTGAGTCATGGCAACTGCAGTTATTATATTAGTAACTAACAAAATAAGTTCATGTACTACGACTCAACTTTCGGACTACTTTTCCTGGATGACTATTCATTGTCCATTATGGCATCATTTTTTAATTTTATTTTCTCTGGGTTTCTGACCTTGGGGATATCTTTCTCCATTCACCTCCATTATTTTCAGCAATGGGTTGCATCAACATATCCATTTTTGGACATATCACACATAGTTCCCTTGAGTGAAATCCAGGTTGGCATCTGAATGAAAATTGTGAAATACCAACTAATCGGGCTTCAAAATCTGAAGGGTAATCTTTTTTACAATTTATTCTTTTGTTTTTTATATATATAATGAAACATAATGGAGTTCTTTCCTTTCCTTTTTTTTTTTTTGAGATCAGGAAATATAGGAAGCAAATCTAAACAGGTAAATATTGTTGTTGTTATCTAAACAATCAACTATGTTTTGTTTATTTTTTAATTGTTGACATGGTGAGAGTCATCATGACAAAACCTGAAAGTACCTTGTTTCTTTTGTTTATTAGATTTTTACACTGCATTTTCAAACCATCTTATGTTCAGACTTCTCTGGGCTGGGATAAATTAAGAGTTAAATTAGGAATGTTAAAAGCAAAACAATTCTGACTCCTATGCAGTATGGCTCAACTTTTTTTTTTTTTTTACATTTATATCCCGCCCTTCTCCGAAGACTCAGGGCGGCTTACATTGTGTAAGGCAATAGTCTCATTCTATTTGTATATTTATATACAAAGTCAACTTATTGCCCCCCCAACAATCTGGGTCCTCATTTTACCTACCTTATAAAGGATGGAAGGCTGAGTCAACCTTGGGCCTGGTGGGACTAGAACCTGCAGTAATTGCAGGCAGCTGTGTTTAATAACAGGCTTCTTACAGCCTGAGCCACACCGTGGCCCTATTGATCTATTTAAATAAGACATCCCCTGATAATAAATCCAATCAGGCTTTTGAGCGCATGGCAATAAAGCCAAGCGCTTATTTCAGGGTTCAAAAAAAAAAAAAAAAGACAGGGTCTTATTTTCGGGAAAACACAGGTATTTATTTAACTGAGTTGGGTCATTTCAATATGGTAAGTTGATTTGGATCACCAGTTTAATTTGGTAAAAAGAATGTGTATACTTGAACACAAACTGGAATCACCATGCTGATCCAGAGATGCTAATTCAACTTCAGTTTTATATGTCGACACTTCGATAATAGCAAATCAATGTGAAGATCTCATTCTAGCAATGGTTCAGTCAAAGGTGCCTCAGTTCAGATTGTTTACTTATTCACAGAACCCTAATACCCATTATCTTAACTAGACAATCAGACTACAGTTAATTAGGACAAATAGCTTGACAGTTTGCTGAGAAATACTGAGAAAGCAATCCCTTAAAAATGTAGTTACAGTGGAATTGAGATTTTTCAGTTAAACAAAAATTGTCTCCAGTAGTTTTACTACTCTCCATATGTATATCACTGATCAGTATGGAAAAATTCTATCATTGTGGAAAAAACCCATTCCTTTCTAAAGTTGCTGCATGAGCCAGTATATATTTCAAAAATCACTCATGGAACTGGAAGAACTCTATCCATCCATCTCCTGTCTTATTTCATACCAAAAAGATGAAGGGAGGTTGTTAAATCAATTTACTGTTTTGTTTGTTTGTTCTAATTAGCCCAATGTCCCAAATGCGAAGCTTCTTCAGGCGGGGTACACCCAGTTCACCTCAGGCTGTGGTTGAGTGTGTTTGTTTGTACTTAGAGGGAAAACCTCTGTGAATTAGTAAATAAATAAATAAAAATCAAGTGCAGCAGTGCAGAGACAATATCTATGACTCAGCGGATGGCATTCAGCCTATGACTGTTGGATGCTGCTTGGATGTGGTACGTGTCAGATTCCTTTTCCTGAATAAGAAAGAAAGTCAAAATGCCACACACATTTTTTTTATCATGTTTTCTTACAGACATACTATATAATATTCACATTTTCTAAAAAATATATCCAAGTCTCAAAAAACATTTTTCACAAAATAATTTTTGGATTTTTTTTAATCACTCCTACTCCAGTGCAAACAAAATAGGCATCTTTGCAAGAAAAAAAAATTGTGGTGAACCTTATTTTCCATAAATAGAGAAATGGGGGTTTTAAATGGAGCACATGAAATATATCAATATTTTGCTCCTTCAATTGGAATTTCTATTTCCAAGACAAAAAGAACTGTGTCAAGGACTTGCAATTCATTCCTGATTCAAACATCATGACAGACTGACCAAACCTGTGTCGACAACTCAAAATAGCTGAATATATTTTGTAATCTAGGTATAAATATTTAGAACCTTATAAGATACCGTGTTTCCCCGAAAACAAGACCCTGTCTTATATTTTTTGAACCCCAAAATAAGTGCTTGGCCTTATTTTCGGGGAGGACTTATTATTTTGGGGCACGTGGAACAAGATGGGGCTCCTCTTGCCATCTTACCTGATTTCTGGCTCTGCGTTTAAATATTTTGAGGAGGGCTTATTTTTTGGGGGAGGCTTATTTTAGTGCATGCACTCAAAAGCCCGATTGGGCTTATTATCAGGGAATGTCTTATTTTCAGGGAAACAGGATACAATCCCCCCACCACTGTTCAGCACAAGTAACCACAATACATAAACTCAGTCAGACACATCTGGAGCAAACTCTACATGTTATAGACTTAATTGTGGTGTTGTTATGTACATGGAAAAAGGACAGTCTTTTCTCATTTATCTCCTTTACCAACCTCAGACAGCAATAAATGTAGTGCTGTGGTGTATTTTAGCAACTGGTTGCTATAGGCATTGTGCTTCATCCTAGATCATTATGGTGATGATAACAAGTAGCTATTAAAGTGTGCTCCTATATGATTGACCTTTAATATTTTTATACCATTTTCCCCAGAATATTGTTTGTTTGTTTGTTTGTTTATGTCACATTTTTAAATCATCCAACTCCCTCACATAGGGATTATTGCCTATCATTTTCCAAATTGCTTCTGGATCCTTTTTCCAATTTAGAGCTATATCATTCTACTTCGATTAGCTGCAGATGCAAGTTTTATCATATGTGAATAGTCCAGTATAGATTTTATTAAAGTTGTCAATATCTGAATTTGTGTTCTTTAGGAATTTTTAAATAGGTATCATCTTTATCTACTAAAAAATTATTTCAGTTTGTTGGGATGGAATATTTCAGTTCATTTCTTCCTTGTATAGCAAGATGGGTCACAAATAAAATAGATTTATAAATAAATTCTCCATGTGTATTTGTCTTTCTCCCATCAGTTTTGTGGACAGAAGTTTTACAAATTCACTATCGTGAAATGTCATTACACATAACTTCATTCCTAAAACATCTGGAAGGTATCAGACCACATACATCTCATGTATAGAATAAGCTAGATGGATTTATGATCAGATGCATACAATGAAGTTTCTCTACAATCAAGAAGAGGTGGACTTTGTGAACAATTATATTCTATGCACCGGTACTGAAATATTCAGTATTAGTATAGTTTTCCAAGTCTAAATGTTTTCTAAATTAATCAAATATCTTAGGCAACCATCTATGGCCATTTATCATTATTCATTATTATTTCAGATACAGTAGCGACATCACCACATCTTCACTCAGATAACTGTTCTATTAACAATATGCATGAATATACATATTAAATTTTATTTTCTATAGACATTTCAAAACATGTATTCATCAAAATTGACAGTGTATCTTGGAATTGTGTGTGTGTGAGTGTGTGGGGGGGGGGAACAATCCTAAAATACAATCTGTGAATTAATCTGGCGATGTAATCAGGTTACTTTACATCAGACTTCATGTCAGGTTAGTTGGATCAGAAGATTTAGTTCCACAAACCACACATTAGTTTTAGTTGCCTCCCTGAGCTTTGCTAATAGTCAGTTCTTTACTGATGCCTCCCGTAGTTAAATCTCTGCACACTAAAAAATAACTTATTCTACATTTTTTGTACCCACTCTATTTTTGTTCAGTTTTATGTGCTTTCCTATTCACCTACTTTATTCTTGGCAAGGTTTATAAGAAGACTGAACTTGAGCAATGTGAAGTTTTTCTTCCTGGAGGCACAATACCCAGACAGGAGGAAAAGTAAATCAAGAAGACAAAATAAACACATTTCTCATGAAGGCTGCAAGCCAAGTGGAACTTCCAATTAATGTCCGAGAGACCAGGGGTTTCAGTATCTGAAAAATTCTTCATGTAACACACACATGAACAGACATACACGCAGCCATTCGTGTGATGTCTACAACATTAAGAAAAATAATTGGAAAATTGCTAAAGATATGGAAATTAAAGCAGGCTCCTCAGTTTCGAATCCTAAGCGTTTGCAAATAAGCAATCAGAAGTTCAGAAGTCTGAGCAGCTCCTTCATGCATTTCTTGATTTCAACAGGCTGTCACAGATGTTTCTACGAGTGACACTGTCCATTATTAGAACAGGAAGTTTTAACATGGTATGTGGTGGGCATTAAAAAAACAAGAGAAGACCATTGCAGAAGTGAACTGCTCCTCAATGCATTTCGAGCAAATCAAGAGACACAACTAATAATAATAATATCAGAGATGGAAGGTACCTTGGAGGTCTTCTAGTCCAACCCCCTGCCCAGGCAGGAAACCCTACACCATTTCAGACAAATGGCTATCCAACATTTTCTTAAAAATTTCCAGTGTTGGAGCATTTACAACTTCTGCAGGCAAGTTGTTCCACCGATTAATTGTTCTAACTGTCAAGAAATTTCTCCTTAGTTCTAGGTTGCTTCTCTCCTTGATTAGTTTCCACCCATTGCTTCTTGTTCTACCTCAGGTGCATTGGAGAATAATTTGGCTCCCTCTTCTTTGTGGCAACTCCTGAGATACTGGAACACTGCTATCATGTCTCCCCTAGTCCTTCTTTTCATTAAACTAGACATACCGAGTTCCTGCAACCGTTCTTCATATGTTTTAGCCTCCAGTCCCCTAATCATCTTTGTTGCTCTTCTCTGCACTCTTTCTAGAGTCTCAACATCCTTTTTACATCATGGCGACCAAAACTGAATGCAATATTCCAAGTATGGCCTTACCAGAACTTCCAGAGGTTGAGATAGCATCTGTTGAACACAATACCTATTTCACTGACTATTTAATTAATTAATTAATTTTATACCCATCTCATAACAAATGACTAGATTCCCCATTGTTCCACTGTTTTATTAATAAAGTAGCCCCAAATCAACAATGGTGTGTAAGTTAATGGTGGCCCCTGACCTCTGGAATGAAATTTCTTCAGAAATCTGGGTGGCTCCCACCTGGATGGTATTGTGGACAGTCTTAAAGACCTGGTTCTTCTCCCAGGTTTTGGGTTATGGTGGTTGGAGCCCTTGGTGGGTACATGGTGTCTTTTTTATGTGTTGAGCAGATTTGTCATCTGTTTTCTATGTTATGTAGCTTCCTATTTTTATATTGCCTTGTATGGTGAGCCGTCCTGGTGGTCAGTCTGAGTGGGCGGCACTTACAATGAATGAATGAAAGAATGAATGAAAATAAAGCAACAGAACAAAATAAAATCAGATTGAAAAAAATTATAACAACAAAACAATAAGTTTGGAATAAAATAACCACCAAGAAGCTTGTGCAGGGTTACTAGAGGCAACTTTCCTGTTTCCAGCAAGTTTTAGCAAAAACTAAAAAGGAACATAGAATTGTAGTCCAAAGCAGAGGTGGTATTCAGCAGGTTCTGACCAGTTCTGGAGAACCGGTAGCAGAAATTTTGAGTAGTTCGGAGAACTGGTAGTAAAAATTCTGACTGGCCCCGCACCCATCTATTCTCTGCCTCCCGAGTCCCAGCTGATCAGGAGGAAAAGGGGAATTTGCAGTAACCTTCCCCTGGAGTGGGGAGGGAATGGAAATTTTACGGTATCCTTCCCCTGCCACACCCACCAAGCAATGCCCACCAAGCCACACCCACAGAACTGGTAGTAAAAAAAATATGAATCTGACCACTGGTCCAAAGTGATTGCAGTATGTCTAACACCTTTCCTGAAAGGAAAATGAGGTCAAGTAAGGAACAAATTTTAACACCTATTGCTTCGCAAAGCAGTTCCTCAGAGTTCAGAAAGATAACACACATATATATATTATAGCAGTGTAGATCTGCATCCTATGAGGTGACATTCCAAGACTAACAAAATTAAATGTATTTGTTATGTTGATTGAATCAGGGGATTTCACTCTGCTTGCTAAAGAGAGTTTCGCACTTAGTAAGGTCTTTCTGCAGACTACTCCCCTCCTCAACACACAGACCTAAAGGAACTAACAGTAGCAACTGACTGGATAGTAAAACATTTTATCACAAGTATAGATAAACATTATCTTGCAATCTTAGGTGTAATTCTCTGCAGTTGAACTTTTAATTCTTGATAACTTCCAGAATTCTTTAAAAAAAAACAAAAAACCTCCGCTGTGGCTGCAGTTATAAGGACTGAGCATGATAGTTGGTTATGTTATGTTAGAGGATAAAAATATAAAACTTCAAAGCATGCATGTCCAGGAGTTGAAAATAAACCTATGAACATCAAGGTACCCATAATGCCCTTAAATATTACCTGCAGATTTATAATGGTTAAATTTTTTAAGAATGTATTTGTATATTAGTTTCACTAGAAAGCCCTTGGCTCCACCCAGCGAAATTGATTAGACTGAATGAAACCTTCAATTCTTTCTAAAACATTTACCATTTGGGGGGAAAGGCAGATTTTGTGCCACTGATACTACAAAACATCTCCCCATGTATTTAGAACATAGGGCTGGAAGGATAAGTCAATCTTCTCTGTGACTTTCCCTCAAGTACTTGAAGACAGCTATCATGTTCCTTCTAATCAGTGGTGGGATTCAATTTTTTTAACAACTGGTTCTGTGGCTGTGGCTTATTTTGGGGTGTGGCTAGCTGGTCATGTGACCGGGTAGGTGTGGCTGGCTGGTCATGTGACCGGGTGGCCATGGCTATGGGCATAGAAACTACTCAGAGGGCTAAAAAAGGTCATTTTTGACCAGTCCTTGCACTTTTCAATTTTTTTAACAACCGGTTCTGTGGGTGTGGCTTATTTTGGGGTGTGGCTAGCTGGTCATGTGACCGGGTAGGTGTGGCTGGCTGATCATGTGACTGGGTGGGTGTGGCTAGCTGGTCATGTGACCGGGTGGCCATGGCTATGGGCATAGAAACTACTCCGAGGGCTAAAAAAAGTCATTTTTGACCAGTCCTTGCACTTTTGACCGGTCCTCGCACTTATGACCATCCTCACATTAATGCCCATTGCAGCATTTTTAGCAACAATGTCACTCATTTCAAAACCGCTTCTCTTCACCACGGTTACAAGATAGGGCGCAAAATGTAAAATGTGAGGACAGTCGTAGGTGTGAGGACCGGTCAAAAGTGTGAGGACAGGTCAAAAATAACTTTTTCAGCCCTCTGAGTAGTCCCTATGCACAAAATGCTGCAAACAGGCATAAATGATGACCGGTCATAAGTGTGAGGACTGGTCAAAAGTGCAAGAACCTGTCAGAAATCACTTTTTTCAGCCCTCTGGGTAGTCCCTATGTGCAAGGGACTACTCAGAGGGTTGAAAAAGTTATTTTTGACCTGTCCTTGCACTTTTGACCAGTCCTCACACTTACAACTGTCCTCACATTTTACGTTTTGCACCCTATCTTGTAACCGTAGTGAAGAGAAGCAGTTGTGAAATGAGTGACACGGTTAAGAATGCTGCAACAGGCATAAATGTGAAGATGGTCATAAATGCGAGGTCTGTTCAAAGGTGTCAGAACCTATCAGAAATCACTTTTTTCAGCCCTCTCGGTAGTCCCTATGCACAGTCCCTAGGACTGAAAAAAGTGATTTCTGACAGGTTCTCACACTTTTGACCAGTCCTCACACTTATGACTGGTCATCATTTATGCCTGTTGCAGCATTTTTAATAGCCATGTCACTCATGTCACAACTGTGGTGCTTCATGTGACCAGGTGGGCGTGGCCAGGTGGTCATGTAACATAGCTTCTTTGCCCTGATGACAGTTTGCTGCAATGTTCGTATGTGTGAAAAACAGTCATAAGTCACTTTTTCAGTGCCATGCTTGTTAAACCAATTACCAGAACAAATCCTCCCTCTTTCTCTCAATCTTTCTCTCCTTAATCTCTCCTTCTCCCTCCTTCTCTTTCCCTCCATCTTTCTCCCCCCCTTTCTCTCCTTCATCTTTCTCCCCCTTCTATCCTTCATCTCTCTTTCTCTCCTTCATCATTTTCTGCCCCACTCTTTCTCTCCATCACTCTTTCTCCAAATGGGGTAGGGTAGGCTGGCCCTGCCCTGGTATTCTAACATTTCTTGCCTGAGAATTTCCTGTATATGAATCCTGTTGTGGAGTCTCATAAAATGACACTGTTTTCCCAATCAAGCAGTTACGTACGATTTTTTATTTAAAATGCATCAATTACACCTGCCCAGAGAGTCATCTCAGTTCTTCCACAATTGTTGTGGCTGAATTTATAACCTGGCCTCTAAGTTAACTCAGTTTCTGAACAATAAATCAGCTGGGTTCATGCCACATTCTGAGCCTCCCAAAAACTACTTGCATCCAGTTACAACTCCAAGCTGGAGAAAGCTAATGGGGGTGGGGGTGTTAGCAGGAGAGAAATATGAGCAAGGAATCAAATAGTTCGGGGGGGTGGGGTTTAAGAAGAAACAAAGATAAGAAGGGAGAAGAAAGAAAACTCATGTTGCCGGAGGGAGCAGAAGCAGCAGCTGTTTGGGAAGAATGGAAGGAAAGAAATGCAGGAGAAGATGGTGGGGGGCTACGATGGGGATGGAGACAAGAGATCGCGGTGGTAATGGGTGGCTGAAGCCAGAAGTCATTGCAAAAAGGGATGCCTCCTAAGGAGCTGGCGACGCCGCTGGGCCAAGGAGAAGGGGTGGGGGGGAAAATGGAAAAGTGGGGGGAGTGCAGAAGGACAAGGGGCTGGGTAGGAGGGAGAGAGAAATAGCGAAAGGGGGCCTTCAAAAGGAGGGGGGTCGAGGAGAGAGACGATGAAGGGTAGAAGAAAAGCAAGGACTTGGTTCAGGATGGGCGCGGGGAAGGGAAGAAGCTCTGGTGGAGGAGTGTGAGGGGCTTTGCTCCTTCTATGCCCACCACCCCCTCCTTCCTTCCTCCCTCCCTTCTTTCCCTCACTCCCTCTGCGGCCTGCATTCCTCTCCGCTTCCCACGACCCCCTTTTGCACCCAGGTTGAGGCAGAATTAGCAGGCCGCGCCTCAGGCCGGTGCCGACTCCCCCTCCTCCTCCTGCCCCCACCCCCGCCCCCATCACCACCACCGGCCTTCTCTTCCCGAAGCTGGGGTCTCCCTGGGCAGGGCCATGACCGAGTCAGCTCGTCCCCGTCACACTGAGGCCGGGTCCACCACGTCAGGAGACGAAGCCAAGCGCATCTTGACAGGTGAAGGGGGCGGGGAATCGGCGGCGGTGGGAAGGAGGGAGCGGGAGTGGCTGCACATGTGCCCAGTGGCGCCGAAAGCTGTGGGGAGAGAGGAGTTGGGGGGATTTACCGTGCTGAGGGCTCACAGCCTAGCGGGGTGTAGAAGCTGCAGCAGCTCCCTGCTTGTCAGGGTGATGGAAGTGGCTGCTAAATTGTGGGGGGGAAATTGAATGAAAGAGCTGGGATGAAGATGCCCCTCCCCACCATTACTTACTGGTGTCTGTCAGCGGCCGCATGGCGCTTGGATCGGGTGGGCTGCAAGGCCACCATCCAAGCATTTCTCTAGCCAGCGATTAAAGCGCCTCGCTGGCCACGTGGCCAGCGAGGCGCTTTAATCACTGACTAGAGAGACGCTTGGATGGAGGCCTGCTTTGGTCGGTGGCCTCGCAGCCCACCCGATCCAAGCGCCACGCGGCCACTGACAGACACCGGTAAGTAATGGTGGGGAGGGGAGGGGCAAGGGGTGGGGCGAACCGGCAATTTAACAAACGGTTCGGCCGAACCGCCTCGAACCGGCAGAATCCCACCACTGCTTCTAATCCTTCTCTTGGATAGAATAGACATATCTAGCTCCCTGAATTGTTCATTATGCTATTTAGCTTTCAGACTTTCTTTCTTTTTTTGTATTTTTTAATTTTGTTTAGAATAGAATAGAATAGAATAGAATAGAATTTTATTGGCCAAGTGTGATTGGACACACAAGGAATTTGTCTTGGTGCATATGCTCTCAGTGTACATAAAAGAAAAGATACGTTCATCAAGGTACAACATTTACAACACAATTGATGATCAATATATCAATATAAATCATAAGGATTGCCAGCAACAAGTTATAGTCATACAGTCATAAGTGGAAAGAGATTGGTGATGGGAACTATGAAACGATTAATAGTAGTGCAGATTCAGTAAATAGTCTGACAGTGTTGAGGGAATTATTTGTTTAGCAGAGTGATGGCCTTCGGGAAAAAACTGTTCTTGTGTCTAGTTGTTCTGGTGTGCAGTGCTCTATAGCGTCGTTTTGAGGGTAGGAGTTGAAACAGTTTATGTCCAGGATGCGAGGGATCTGCAAATATTTTCACGGCTCTCTTCTTGATTCGTGCAGTATACAGGTCCTCAATGGAAGGCAAGTTGGTAGCAATTATTTTTTCTGCAGTTCTAATTATCCTCTGAAGTCTGTGTTTTTCTTGTTGGGTTGCAGAACCGAACCAGACAGTTATAGAGGTGCAAATGACAGACTCAATAATTCCTCTGTAGAACTGGATCAGCAGCTCCTTTTAACAAACATACATTAAAAATATTTTCAATACGAATGCAAACAGTGTGCCGGTTGGTTGGTTACAAATCTTTTGTGCAATTTCACCATCTTCATAACATATGATTTATCTAATTTTACATTTTACCAATCTAATATATATCCCAGTGTTTTAGTCAATTAATCATTTATTTAACTATAAATGTTTCTTCCCTCATTTTATATAAAATGTTCTAAGTTTATGTTAATTGTGTTACATCATTCATTTCATCATCTTAAATCAGTATGTATTTCGACAGTTCTTGCTTTATAAAAACCTCTTTCAAACTTCATTAACATATTTTTATCTAACCATTGATAAAATAAATCCCATATCTTATAATATTGTTTATCTTCCTGTTCTCTAATTTCAAATGTCAATTTACTCATTTCAGCACAATCCATTATTTTCTTAATAACTTCATCTTGTGTTGGTATTTTCTCATTTTTCCAATTTTTAGCAAACACAATTCTAGCAGCTGTTACTACATTAACAATCAAATATTTCAATTCTCTATTGTAAGTTTCAGGTATGATTCCCCAATAGAAAAACTTCTGATTTAAAGTCTATGTGGTTTTTTTATCATTTTTTTCCAACCACGTGCGGATTTTAGTGCATCCAGGCTTTCTATCCCCTTCGTTGCTCTTCTCTGCATACTTTCTAGGGTCTCAGCATATTTTTGTATCATAGTGACCAGAACTGTCACTATGCGGTATTCCAAGTGTGGCGTCATTAGTGCAATAGTCAACACTATTTTTCTGAACCTTGCCTAGCTACCTAATGTCTTAACAATCCTAAGAGGCTGATGGTGCTGAACAATCTAAGGAGAACTTAGTCCCATGCCCACTGCTGACCCTTGACTGATTGGCAGACAACAGGCAAATCGTAGCATTCCCTTCTCCCTTTTCTTTGGAGAAAATATTCGTAGGCTGATAAACAGTGAAATTCCAAGGTCATCATTATCCAAGCAGTTTCATAATACTGCCAATCAGCAACCAGGAGAGGAATGATTGAAGCAGAGACACAGAAAGTAACCAAAAATCTTCAGGTAGAAGATGGATAGATGTAGGAAGATAAAATAAGGGAAGGCTGATTGAATGACTTTTGCTGGGAGGAGAATTTTGAGCAGAAAGATGAAAATTCCTAGCAGAAGGAGAAGATCAAAGATATTGCTGACTATGGGTCTTAGAGCTTTCGATTCTCCTTTTCCTCTCTAGATGTTGCCTGCCTCTAGATATAGACTGCTGCTGTCAAAATGCTTTTCTAAAACCACAGAGCTTCTGAATCTCTTTTCCCCCCCAAAGATGTTTAATCTTTTTTGGATATAAAAATTGTAATAAAGCTCAGTATATATATTCTAAGCTCATCCTGCTAGTTACTGAGATATGCAGCATTACAGTATTATTTGAATAAGTTGGGGGGGATACATTATTTGAGAGCAAGAAAAGATGTAATTAAGCAGTTTAAAAGTTATTTAATGAGATGCCATTCCTTCAACACTTCCAGGAGGGATGGAGGGAGGGAGGGAGGGAGGGAGGGAGGGAGAAAGGAAGGAAGGAAGGAAGGAAGGAAGGAAGGAAGGAAGGAAGGAAGGAAGGAAGGAGAAAGTCATTTCTCCAATATTAGTTTTTTCCACTTTTACATCTGCACTACCATGCTACTGGGAAAGACCATTTTAGATATCCTAGTAACCAATCACTCTGTTAATTCCAGTGATGCACCTTTTCCACCTTGCATTATGGGAAACTGGTCAAAGATGGTCTGTCTTGCTTTGACCACGGGAAGAGAAATCCGTTGACATAAGCAAAAGCCCCATCAAAATCATTTTTCCCACAGGCTTTGAAACCAGCTCTAGAAATAGGCTCCATCTCTGATCAGTTGAAGAAAGAGGCCAAAACAGGCTTGTGAAAGAAATCCTAACTCAGTTTAGTGCAAAACAAGATACGATGTGTTCTTTCAGAAGGCTGTACGAGAGGCGAAGAAAAAGCAAGCTCTGTATTACTTCTCTTTTTCTGCAGGCCAAATTGAGTTTGAAGTTCAGGTTATGCAACAACATCACTTTGTCTCATTTTATTAGAGCCCCTGGTTTCTGGAGGTCTTGGCATGGTTTTTGTCTCAATTAACACACTTCTCTTCTTTCCCCCCAGAATCCTTCCTGCTATTTTGCATTGTAATAAAATGCCATCTTGAAAGCAGCACAACAGATTTCAGATTGGAAAGCTGAGTTTTTCTCCCTCTTTTTTCTTTTCTTTTTTCTTCTGTTTTAATGGAATTTGCAAGAGCCAATAAAAGTAGAAAGTCTGCATTTGTGCTAATTAGTTTTGAAGCGGGGCGGGGGGTGGGTGGGTGGGGAAAGAATAATGTATCTGTATCTCAAAATGGGAAAGAAAAGAGTCAGCAACAGGAGCCAGACAGTAGCTGTGTCTGTTGGCAACAGGAATAATCTAATAAAACACTCACCTTTAAAAAAAAAATCTAATCCAACAACCTCTGGACATTGGTACGTCATCCCGGCAAGAAATATATTCCACTCTTGGTTTGTGTTTCTTGGACCACTGCAGCTTAGGATGGTTGTTATCCCAAGACCATGCCACCAGAGTTGGAATTAATAATATAAACCAGAAGGGTGAGTTCTGATTGACAAGTTTGATTCTCTTAATACCCTGTAGTGAGTCTTCTACCACGGTCAGAAGTTAAAATTTATTTTGACAAGCTTTCTGCTAGTTATGGAAGTGAGGAGCTTTATGCAGGGGTGTCTCGTGATTAAATATCTGGCATAGATTATATGCAAAACAAAAAGAGGGGAAGACAATTTAAGGCCTCTTGATGACAAACTAGATCCTGCGGGGCCTAGAACTCGGTTTTATTTAATTTTATTTATTTTTTTGTCACACAGTAAATATATACGCATAAGCATGAAATAATTAAACAATATATAAGCATATATATAAGCATGAGTATATAATAACTATATTAATTGGATATAACAAAAGGAAACAACAGGACAGGAACGGTAGGCACTCTTGTGCTTTTATGCACACCCCTTACAGACCTCTTAGGAATGGGGTGAGGTCAATAGTAGATAGTTTTTGGTTGAAGCTTTGGGGATTTTGGGAAGAGACCACAGAGTCAGGTAGTGCATTCCAGGCATTAACAACTCTGTTACTGAAGTCATATTTTCTGCAGTTAAGATTGGAGCGGTTAACGTTTAGCTTAAATCTATTGTGTGCTCGGGTATTGTTGCAATTGAAGCTGAAGTAGTCTTTGACATTAATTGATTTAATGTCAATTAAATTGATTTAAACTAAATTAATTTAAACAATTAAATTAAAGAAGGAATTAAGTGATTCCTTCTCTTAATAGGAAAGGGCTGGATCTTTCTCCATGCAAAGGCTGACAGGCGGCAATTACAATTGAAAGTCAGCACCCAGTTAATTGGAAGCAACTTAGTGGAACACTGAAGCAAATCAAAAGATATTTCTTTCTCTGCTCTAATGCCACATAGTTTCTGATTCACCAGATGGCAATAAGGTATGCAAAATTTCTCAGGTGTGCCAACGATGCATCTAATTAATCTAGTTTATCAGCATAAATAAACTTGTTGGGCCGGGCATATTAGAAATTTGGAGAGGATGTCACTTTCACTGGTTACCAATTGGGACATGTGCTTATTCACAAAGGGGCTGTTGTTTGTGTACAAATTGATTGTTGATCAAAGACATTGCGTAGACATTAATCACAAATTGATTGTTGATTAATGTCTATGGGCATGGATGTAAAACTCACCGCATCAGGTTGCTGCCATATGACGTACGTTTTGTGATGTTTTTCCCATTCACAGAGCTGGAGTGGGCGTGGCCTGTGCGTGATGCATCCGGCCCGCAGGCCACCATTTTGACACCCCTTGTCTATGGAGATTCTCAATAATCCAGGTCACAGTTGTCCCAAAGGTGCTATTATTATTATTATTATTATTATTATTATTATTATTATTATTATTATTATTATTATTAAAAAGCAACTGGAGTTTCTTGTGTTTTTTCCTTTGAAAATGTTTTGCTTCTCATCCAAGAAGATTCTTCAGTTCTTTAATTCCACCAGTTAGTTACAAATGAAGAATCTTCTTGGATGAAAAATGAAATGTTTTCAAAGAAAAAAACACAAGTAAGTTTTTTGATTGTTGATGAGAAAGTGAGGTATGATGGTTTGCGCTTAGCATGCATTTGTTTGGTCTTTATTTCTAGCAAGTAGATTTAATAACAGAATAACAGAACAGTAACCTTAGAGGTCTTCTAGTGCAATCTCCTGCTCAAGCAGGAAAACCTATACCATTTCAGATAAATGGTCATCCAATCTCTTCTTGAAAACCTCCAGTGTTGGTGCACCCATAGTTTCTGGAGGCAAGTCATTCCACCGATTAATTGTTCTCACTGTCGGGAAGTTTCTGCTTAGTTCTAGGTTGAGTCTCTTCTTGATTAGTTTCCATCCATTGCTTCTTATCCTGCCTAAGGAGCTTTTTTTATTATTATTATTTCCACAGAAAGCACCAGACTCCAATTAAGATCATTTTCCTTTCCTCAGAACATTTCTGGGCTCTACACAGGGGCCAAAGGCATCCTGGGAAATAGCTATGTGCATAGCTGGTGCTTCACTACTTGTGGCAAGTAAACTTCTCCATCTTTTAAAAGTTTAAATTGATTGTAAAAATATATATATGGTGAGTCAGGCTATCTTATGAGTGCCAAGGCACACTATTGCCCATAGCAACCTCTTTGGTGAGCCTTAGGATAATCCAGAGCAGGGATCTCCAACCTTGGCCACTTTAAGACTTGTGGACTTCAACTCCCAGAATTCCTCAGCCAGCTTTGCTGAGGAATTCTGGGAGTTGAAGTCCACAAGTCTTAAAGTGGCCAAGGTTGGAGACCCCTGATCCAGAGCAACCTCCGGAAATCTCAGAATTATGACCTGGACTAGGAAACTGAAAAAAGCCTCACAGAAAAAAGCAGTGACAAACCACTTCTGTTGCCATAAGAACTATATGTACCTGTTGCTCTATTTATCAAGAATCAAATTTGATTCCACTGCAATTTTGCTTTTTTTTTTAATTGAGCGAGACCTTACAGCAGAATTTAGGCAGGGATCTTTCAGTCTGCTCTTCAAGACTCTTTAATCAGAGATTGTAGAACAGGGATATCTAATCTTGGCAAAATTAAAATCTGTGGGCTTCAATTCACAGAATTCCCCACCCACCTATGCTACTTGAGAATTTCTGGGAGTTGAAGTCCACAAGTCTTAAAGTTGCCAATGCTGGACCACCCCTATCCAAGAGGAAAATGTTAGATTTTCCAAAGATCTGGGAAGTAAGAAGAGGTTCTCAGCTCTGAGGAGCCCTGACTTTGTGGGCATATGCAAACACCTTCTCTAAGCAGTGTAAATGGATATCTCCCCCATGCAGAAAGGTGTCATAAAATATCATGTATGGTCCCAGCTCACCCACAAACATTTCCCTATTCGGAGGCATTAGGAGATTTGGAGTGCAAGCAACCTCAGGCAGCAGCTGGTTTAAGAAGTCTTCCCAAGGATGAGCTGCTACTGAAACCATTCAGGGTTGGGCAGCTCGTCTTTCACCAGATCCCATTTAGGGGTTTAGAGGTAAGAGCCATCCTAAAACAAATAGGCAACCAACCAATATTCAATAGGTTGAATAACACTAGACTTCTGTACTCCCAAATCCAGGCAACATGCCGGGAGCATTTGGGATGCGTTGAACTTTGTGGATTCTTTTCAAAGGCAACTTCACGTTGGGTGTGCTTAGCATTCCAGGCTGGAGGTTCATCAATATGTTCGTTTTTAAGGCGTCACTGAACTCCTTAGAAGGAATGGCCACAACTGGTCTAGAAAGGGTAGTTTATTATCCAACTATTTAATTTTTAGGGGGCATGGTGGCCGAGTGGTTAAGATGCTGGGCTTGTTGACTGGAAGGTCATCAGATTGAGACTCAAGTGCCATGTGACATGGTGAACTCTTGTTACTTGCCCCAGCTCCTGCCAACCTACCAGTTTAAAAGTAAGTAAACAGATACCATTGCATTCTGTCAACCTTGGCATATGGTCATGCCAGCTACATGACCATAGAAGCATCTTTAGACAACTATGGCTCTTCAGCTGTGAATCAGAGATGAATACCATCCCCAGAGTTGGACACAATTGGATAGGAGAAACCTTCATCTTTATTTTGTTGGAGGAAATGTCCGTCTGCGTTCAGTTCCAAGTGGGGAAAAAAGACACTGGAAACATGGAGACTGCTTGGAAAGATGTTTTTTTTAATGGTGGATAGGAGCACATGGCTTCAATTCTTGAACAGGAAAAGCAATCACATGCTTCAAGCTGTTGGATGAAGAAAAAGGGCAGAGATGCTCAGAGTCCCTTCGTTTTATACCCTCTCTTGGGCCCCCACCTCAGTGTTTCCTGTTCCTGTATAAGAAATGTATCCTGATTGGTTGTCAGATTCCCAGGGGGCGGTGGTCTTAGCTTGCCTTGCTGGCTGATGTAATCTTCCCAGGTGCCATGTGGTGAGTTTCTGTTGCTAGATGGGTCCTATTATGTCCTTTTTGTTGCAGATGAAATGCTGAGGCCTTAATGGCCCATTGACAAAGGTGGCAGGGGGAATGAGTTTCTGCCTCCCTTTTAGGGGAAAATATTCTGCCCTTTTTAATATTTCGTAAAGTATTTCATTTTCTAGGAGAGGGGTGGGTTTTAACTTCCTACAATTTAATTTCTGAATCATGAAGTGCTGGGGTCAAACCAGCTATGGAAGCCATAGGCCTTAAATTTTTTTTTTTATTTGCATTTATATCCCGCCCTTCTCCGAAGACTCAGGGCGGCTTACACTATGTTAGCAATAGTCTTCATTCTATTTGTATATTTATATACAAAGTCAACTTATTGCCCCCAACAATCTGGGTCCTCATTTTACCTACCTTATAAAGGATGGAAGGCTGAGTTGAAGGTAGCATGTTCTGGTCAATAATAATATAACCCCTACCCCCCACCCCTCCCCAAAATGAAGATCTCATAGACATTTGTCTTTTGTAGTCAGTAGTTTCTTGTCCTTCTGCACCACATTCAGGCTTAGATCTAAGTGCAAGTTCTTTAGAAAACACATTTTCCTACTTTGCTAGAAAAGCATATCCAAGCTGGCATCCGGATTCAGCTGAAAGATTTCATCTTGAATTCATTTACATTTGGCATTTGCATGCTGATGTCTTTGACACCCCAATGGTTGGATTTCAAAGCCTGTTTCCCCTCTTTTATCTGCACTGAATGAGACATCTCAGTAAGCTGCAGATAAAGGCGGAAGTCCTTTGTCTGAGACTGCAGAAGCATGGCCAGCTGTGAAGAAAACTTGCTGAAGTTTCAAGGCAGCTTGTCTGGTTTCTAGCCACAGCAGTGACTCTATTTTAAAAAAGAAAAAAAAATAGAGGATGGGAATGACATTTCTTGCCCAAACTATTGTGAAAATGCTTGTGTGTGGGTGTCTCCCCATCCCCTTCTGATCTTCCTGCTGACTTGTATTGGCATGGTTCATTGGGATGGGCTAGCAGCACAGGGATGTCATAGTTTTTATGACTATTGTAATTATTTCTATTGTGTATACATCCCTTTAAAAAGTTTTGAACACCTTTCTGTTTTTGAGTACCTCTATTATTGTTTAATGTTTGACAATAGCATAAATCAAATAATAAATAATTTGTAATCCCCCATTTAACAAAGAACCAATAAAAACAACAGAACATCATTAGAAAATACCAAATCTTTTTTAAAAATGTATTTCTCCCTCCCGCTTGGATTTCATAAATCTTTTGTACTTTGGGGAATTTGACATCCTGAGGCAGTAAAAGTATTATTTCCTAAATCTACATTACTCCATCAGCAATGGGGAACTATGCCTTTTAAAGAGCCAGACTGATACAGTGGTTAAGTTACTAGTTTAGAAACTAGGAAATTGTAAGTTTTAGTCCTACTTTAGGTATGAAAACTGCCTGGATACTTTGGACCAGTCACTCTTTCTCAACTCAACCCATTTCAGGCAGTAGTGAAATCTGAACTGGTTTGCTACCAATTCGCTGGCCGCACATGTGCACTGCGCATCAAATGCACGCTGCATGTGCATGTGCAGTATGCACCAAAAGGAGGCCTGGGAACTTAAGTAGAACAGCGAGGGGCAGGATCAACTGTGCTGCTTGATTTAGTTTTGCTAGAAAGCAGGATTTCCTGCTTTCTAGCAAAGCTAAACTGTGTGGCTCAGCTGATGGTTGGAAATACCGATTCGGAGGAACCGGTATTTTATCAGGTTCGTCTGATTCGCCAGTTGCGCCCCTTCCTAGACCGGGATGCCCTACGCACAGTCACTCATGCTCTGGTTACCTCTCGCTTGGATTACTGCAATGGTCTCTACATGGGGCTCCCCTTGAAGAGCATCCGGAGGCTTCAGTTGGTTCAGAATGCAGCTGCGCGAGTGATAGAGGGAGCCGCTCATAGCTCCCATGTAACACCGCTCCTGCGCAGACTGCACTGGCTACCTGTGGTCTTTCGGGTGCACTTCAAGGTTTTGGTTACTATCTTTAAAGCGCTCCATGGCTTAGGACCAGGTTACTTACGGGACCGCCTACTGCTACCGATTACCTCCCACCGACCCGTGCGCTCTCACAGAGAGGGACTCCTCAGGGTGCTGTCCGCCAGACAAGGTCGGCTGGCGGCCCCCAGGGGAAGGGCCTTCTCTGTGGGGGCTCCCACCCTCTGGAATGAACTTCCCCCAGGACTACGACAACTACCTGACCTTCGGACCTTTCGCCGCGAGTTGAAGACCTACCTATTTATTCGCGCAGGACTGGCATAGAAATTTTAGAAATAAATTTTTAGTAGTTTTAATATTTTGATTTAATTTGGGGTTTTTATGTTTTAATAGTTTTAATTTGGCCTGATGTTTAATAAGATTTTTATAATTGTTTTTACTGTGTATATTGTATTGTTTTTACTTTGGCCATGAGTCCTTCGGGAGAAGGGCGGTATAAAAATCTAAATAAACATAAACAAACCGGTAGCTTTTTTTAATTACCAGTTCAACCGAACCAGTAGCTTTTTAAACTACCAATTCGCCCAAACTGGTAGCTAATAATACTGACTGCCTCAGGATAGAGATAGATAGATAGATAGATAGATAGATAGATAGATAGATAGATAGATAGATAGATAGATAGATAATAGATAACATAAATATAGAATATTCAAGATAGCAAACATGCCTCATACTCCTTCCTGCTCCTATTTTTCCCACAACAACAATCCCTGAAATTAGGGGTGAAATGCAAACCAGTAGTAATCAATCTATCTATCTATCTATCTATCTATCTATCTATCTATCTATCTATCTATCTATCTATTATCGGCAGGAAATAAATATTATATGATAGCTTTCAGCATCTCTAACCAAAGGTCATGGCTACTGCAAGTTGTTTCATGTTTTTGTTATTGCAGTTTGCAGATTGCCCTTCCTTCACTGTATGTAAAAGTGAATCTACTTTGAATCAGTTTGGATCTTTTGTGATTGTATACTCATGTAATAATTAATATAATGTTCTTAATACCAATAGGGAAGTGGTTGCCATTGCCCATAGCTATGAGATTCCCAGGTTGCCTCCTATTGAAATACTAATTCGACAGCCCTTCAAGATAGGCCAAGTCAGGAAACAGAAACTGATATTAATTCTGTAGTATCAGAATTAAATAATTAAATTAAATTAAAAAGCATTATCCTCCACTTGAGTTGGAAATATGAGTTCATCAATTTCTCTGCGAATTTAACTGGAAACTGTCCATCAGCGGCTAGGGCAAGGAAAATGTTCTTTCATAATGATCTTAGATCTTTAAACATGGAGGAATACACCCTCATTTCATTTAAAGCTTATATGTTCCCTTTCTGTTCCAAGGATGGAACATTTGGTGTTTCCTAGAATATACAAGTTTTTCCCCAAAATAAACTGACCTGGTTTGATAGTTTTCTGGAAGTAAATTTTCCAGACCATGAAGTGTTTAGGAATATTCTCAACATGCCTTAGCTCACCTATCCTGCCAAGAATAGCCAATTACCTCTCACTGATTTAATTGTTCAAGAGATGCAAGATCCGACCTTAGTTCTCATCTCTCCCCACACCCTGACCCTGTAATTTAGCAATATCTAAAGAACTAGTCTTGCATGCATGTTTGTGCCTTTTGCTCCAACATGTTGACACTTTAGATCAGGGGTGTCCAAACTTGGTCCCTTTAAGACTTGTGGACTTCAACTCCCAGAGTCCCTCAGCCAGCAAAGCTGGCTGAGGAACTCTGGGAGTTGAAGTCCACAAGTCTTAAAGGGACCAAGTTTGGACACCCCTGCTTTAGATCTTACATTATTTGGGGAAGAACATTCCTTATTTATCTGATGTATTGGATGTCTGGGGCAGAGGGCATTCTCTTATTTGATACCAACTAGTTGAATTAGGATGCGCAGGTACATGGGAATTTTGGGAGTTGTAGCCCCCCTACATAATAAGAGTGTTAGGCTGGATAAAGCTAATATACAAAGCAAACACATTTCATTTCAAGGAAAAGGTCTGGTGGGTTTTTTTTGTTTTGTTTTTGGCAGTTCTATAGAGACTATAGTGTTAAGTAACCAATTCGGATGTGAAAAATACAATTCAGAAAGGAAAAGGCAATTAAAGTCATGATTTGTTTGTTTTTTTATCATAGATCGGGATCTGGCTGGATATCTCCAGTTTATACAGAAACTGAAAATGGATTTGAGATTATGGAAATGCATCCCATAAGAAGCCTGGGAAGTCTTCTGATCTTTTTGGCACATCACCCATAGAAGTTTTAGCATGCCATGTAAAACAAAAGTATTATAAATGAAAAGCAAATTCCAAACCCAGCAGCGAAGGGACAGCAACCACATTCTCAAGGGGTTTTCTTTTGTATGCAGAAAGCTGACCTTCAATTCAGAAGAGAAACTCAGTCTGTTTACACAGAGAAAGGACAACACTGTTCTTCTCCAAGTCTTTCCAAAGCATCTCAAAAGACTTGTGATGAGAAGGACACCTGTTCCAGATGTGCACAGTGGTGCCATTCCATGAAATAGGTGGAGTTTGGGAGGGAGTTGCTCCTTTGACAGCCTGCCCATCATGCAGAGAAAACTACAGTCCGTGTGTCCTGGAGGGAGCAAGGACGAAGGCTAAAAGCTTTCAACATAACTCCCCTCCGTCATGAGGAATGTCTCCAAATCCACATTTCAATTTCATTATGGCTGTTTTGAAAAGGAAAAAAAAATGTTCACAAGATCAGCCAGTGAAAAAATTCATCCACTACCGAGATAACTGCAGTTTGTATAAACAAGCAATGTTAAATATATGGCTTAGAGAACTGTTACCTGGCAGTTATATGCATATATGTGTATATAAAATCTATTTATATGGAGCACCAGTGGTTTGTTTAGAAAGCATTTAAGTCAGTAAGTGATTGGCAGGGCTGGCAATCAGATTTGTGTGTGTGTGTGTGTGTGTGTGTGTGTGTGTGTGTGTGAGAGAGAGAGAGAGAGAGAGAGAGAGAGATTTGGCATGTCTCAAAAATTGCTAGTTCAGTTTTTAATTTTTATTTAACTTTATTTCTCTAAATCAGCTGAAATGCAAATGTAAGATAAACTATATTGGTCATAAGAAAAAGCTCAAGGCAATCTTTTTATCTAAGTAATAAAAGGATTGCCCCAATGTTGACCTAGGCAAAAAAAAAGGCAAAGATTATGTGGTCTTTCAAGCCCTGCAGTTCTAAAAAGCAGGCCGGGCGGCTGAAAAACTGAATACAAAGCTGACTTGGTTCTATCTCACATGGCTTCATGATAGCATTTCTCAAACAAGGAAACCTCAAAAAAGAGAGAGAGAGAGAGAGAGAGAGAGAGAGAGAGAGAGAGAGAGAGATGATTTCTCCTCCTGTTCCGAACTTCTACCATGTGGAGACCTAGGATGGAAGTTTGAGCTGATCCAGCTGAAATTTGCTGATTGGTTCTTTGGAAAGGCTATGATTGTTTTATCTTTTTATTCTTTATTTTATTTATTTATTTATTTATTTTGTCACAACAGTATATATAAGCATAAGCATGAAAATAACTACCGTATATACTCGAGTATAAGCCGATCCGAATATAAGCCGAGGTACCTAATTTTACCACAAAAACTGGGAAAAACTATTGACTCGAGTATAAGCCGAGGGTGGGAAATGAGGCAGCTACTGGTCAATGTAAAAAATAAAGATAGAGCCAAGTAAAATAACATGAATATTTATTTGAACGAAAAACAATAAAAGTGCAAAAGGGGGTCCCCAAAAAGAATATGGTATCAAAAATACAGTATCTTTAAAAGTAACAGCAACCAAGCTAACGAGAGCTAAAATCCCTCAAAACTGGAGTTCTCCTCCTCATCATCTGTTTGTCCAAACAGAGCTTCAGCTACTTCAGCTTCTGTGATGTTATCCGCATATCGTAGTCGTCATCACTGAGTTCACAGTCGTCATCATCACTGCTGTCACTCTCATACAATGCGCTGTCTTCACTGCCATCCATAGCATTACTAATGCCACATTTCTTGAAGGCACGTTGCACCATGTCCTCTGGAATATCTTCCCATGCATCACGAACCCACTGTGCTATTAGTTCTATGTCTGGCTTTCTCAGATTTCCAACTTTTGTCAGACGAGCTTGACCAGATGTCATCCATTCATGCCACATCCTTCGCACATGGTCCTTGAAAGGTTTATTTAAACTGACATCTAGGGGCTGCAATACAGATGTAAGCCCACCTGGAATAACGGCCAAAGTGACTTGAGATGACTTTGCCAATTTTTTTATGTCATCAGATGTGTGGGCTCTGAACATATCCCAAACTAACAGTGATCTTCTAGTCCAGTCCCCACTCCTCAAGCAAGAGATCCTATACTGTTTCAGACAAAGGATTGTCCAGTCTGTTCTTTAAAAACCCTCCAGGAATGAAGTGTCCAATAAGGTTCAAATTGCAAGTACCGGTAGTCCTCAATTTAAGACTGCAATTGAGCCCAAAACATTGTTTTGTTATTTTTCCCTAACCGTGTATGTATCCCCCTGCCCCCATTTCGTCAGGCTGCCATCAAAGCGAAGCACGGCTGAATATTATTATTATTATTATTATTATTATTATTATTATTATTATTATCATTATCATTATCATCATCATCATCATCATCATCATTATTATTATTATCATTATCATTATTATCATTATTATCATCATCATTATTATTATTATTATTATTATTATTATCATTATCATTATTATCATTATCATCATCATCATTATTATTATTATCATTATCATTATTATCATTATCATCATTATTATTATTATTATTATCATTATCATTATCATTATTATCATTATCATCATCATTATTATTATTATTATTATTATCATTATTATTATTATTATTATATGATGATGATGATTTTTTTGCATTGGACAGAGCGAGCTTCAGTTTACCAAACTTTGTATCTTTTAATGAAACGTGTTAGTCTGGAAGGGACTGTTTGAACTCACAAAACACTTGCAACTTTTAGTTCCGTGCTGAGGATTTTGGAAAGCAGCCCAGCAATATTTATTTATTGCTCGGACTGCTCTTATTTTCACTCCCCTTTTCTTTACTTTTCCTTCCCTCCCTCCCTCCTTCTCTGCCTCACTTTCGTCCCCCACCTCCCGGGATCCTTGCGGGTCGAAGGTTCTGCCCTGCCTTACACCAGCCGCCCACCTATGCCAAGGTCTCCCTGGCTCTTTCGCTCTCTGTAAGCAGCGGCTTCTCGGCAGCGTCGCCCCCCTCCCCTCCATGGATCGGCTCCTTCCCCAGCACTGAAGGGATCCTTAGGGATACACCTCCACCTCCAGGAAAATAAAAGAGGCAGAGAAGGTAAATCGCCCGCCCGTTCGGAAAGGAAGGAGAGGACTCCAATGGAAGAAGGAGAGGAGAATTACCAATAACAAACACAAAGCGCTGGGTTAGAGGTGCCTTGTCATGTACAAGGAGATCAGAGAGGCCACCCACCGCGAAACAATAATCAGACCCAAAGCGGGCTGCTTATTTGCCATTTGCTCTGGGTAGAACGGGTTTTTTTTAAAAAAAAAAATTGGTTTGGAGAAGGAAAGCTAATTTGCTGATCTGCGCGAGGGTCGGTTTCTTTTGCCTCCTTCTTCTTCCTCCTCCTTCTTCCCACCCTAGCTTGCAATGCCCCATCTCTCCTCCTCCTCCTCCTCCTGCCCCCTCTCGGGGAGAAATTGTTTGTTCTTGCCGTATTTCTCCGCTTTCCAAGAGGCTTTTCTTTTCACCTCTTTCTCCCCACCTCCCCAATTTCCATAGGGAAAAAAACCTGGGGAAAACTTGGCAAAAATAAAATAAAATAAAAAGTACTGAGTGCAAATGTTTTTTTATACTGTAGTTGGAGTTTTCCACGTTTCTTTTCACATTCAAGGCAGCATTCTCCCCCATCCTCGCTGCTTTTCCAAAACATGCTTTGAAACCTTTGCATTTTATTGGGATGTATTCAGTGACAAACGCCCCTCCGAGGCGAGAGGAGGACAGTAAGAGGAGGCGAGAGTGACAAACAAATAAAGAGAGTTCTTCTCGCCTTGGCGTTTGACACACTCGCCGTCCTCTCCGAAAGCCGAAATTGAGTGCGGCGGCAGTGGGGGTGGGTGGGTGGGTGGGGAGGCCGCCGTGAAGTGCCGGCTGGGGGCCGGGATTGAAGTGCCGGCATGCTTTGCCAGCTCGGCCGGCTCGTTTTGGGCGGCGGCTGGCCTCCGGCGTTTTCTTCCGCCGCTTTTGATGGCGGCGGCGGTGGTCGGCGGAGGCGGAGGGGCGTTCGACATTTCGCCTCTCACTCGTCCTCCTCTTGCCCGCGGTGGGGGCGGAGGCGTTGTCACCTCGCCCTCCTCTCCGGCGAAATTGAGTGCGAGCGGCAGGGGAGGCCGTGAAGTGCCGGCTGGGGGCCAGGAGCCAATCCCGGGCTCCCCAGCCGGCACTTCACGGCCTCCCCACCCCACTGCCGCTCGCACTCAATTTCGGCTTTCGGAGAGGAGGCGAGTGACAAACGCCAAGCGAAGAACTCTGTTGTTTGTCACTCTCGCCAGCGGAGGCGTTTGTCTCGCCCTCCTCTCCAGCCGAAATTGAGTGCGGCGGCAGGGAGGCCGCCGTGAAGTGCCGGCTGGGGGCCGGGATTGGCTCGGGCTCCCCAGCCGGCACTTCACGGCGGCCTCCCCACCCACCCACTGCCGCCGCACTCAATTTCGGCTGAGAGGAGGGCGAGGGTGACAACGCCTCCGCCCCTCCGAGGCGAGAGGAGGCGAGTGACAAACAAATAAAGAGTTCTTCTCGCCCTTGGCGTTGTCACCTCGCCCTCCTCTCCGGCCGAAATTGAGTGCGAGGCGGCGGTGGGGTGGGGAGGCCGTGAAGTGCCGGCTGGGGGCCGGGATTGGCTCCTGGGCTCCCCAGCCGGCACTTCACGGCGGCCTCCCCACCCCACTGCCGCCGCACTCAATTTCGGCTGAGAGGAGGCGAGTGACAAACGCCAAGGCGAGAAGAACTCTATTGTTTGTCACTCTCGCCAGCGGAGGCGTTGTCACCTCGCCCTCCTCTCCGGCCGAAATTGAGTGCGGCGGCAGGGGAGGCCGCCGTGAGTGCCGGCTGGGGAGCCGGGATTGGCTCCGGGCTCCCCAGCCGGCACTTCACGCGGCCTCCCCACCCACCCACCCCACTGCCGCCGCACTCAATTTCGGCTGAGAGGAGGCGAGTGACAACGCCTCCGCCCCCACCGCAGGCAAGAGGAGGACGAGTGAGAGGGGGGCGAAAATGTCGAACGCCCCCTCCGCCCCCCGCCCCCTCCGCCGTCCACCGCCGCCGCCGCCATCAAAAAGCGGCGGAAGAAAACGCCGGAGGCCAGCCGCCGCCCCAAAACGAGCCGGCCGAGCTGGCAAAGCATGCCGGCAGCATTTGGGCTCGTCCTGCCGGCCCAGCTGTTCCCGAGGGCAAAAAACCCTCTCCCTGGGTCGGCTCTGCAAGGGTAGACTCGAGTATAAGCCGAGGGGGCGTTTTTCAGCACAAAAAACGTGCCGAAAAACTCGGCTTATACTCGAGTATATACGGTATATAATATATAAGCATATATATAAGCATAAGTATGTAATAACTATATTAATTGGATATAATGAAAGGAAACAAAAGGACAGGAACAGTAGGCATGTTTATGCTCTTATGCACGCCCCTTACAGACCTCTTAGGAATGGGGTGAGGTCAATAGTACACAGTTTTTGGTTGAAGCTTTGGGGATTTTTGGGAAGAGACCACAGAGTCGGGTAGTGTATTCCAAGCATTAACAACTCTGTTACTGAAGTCATATTTTCTGCAATCAAGATTGAAGCGGTTAATATTAAGTTTAAATCTATTGTTTGCTCTTGTATTGTTGTGATTGAAGCTGAAGTAGTCTTTAACAGGAAGGACATTGCAATAGATGATTCTATGAGTTAAACTCAGGTCATGTCGAAGGCGGCAGAGTTCTAAGTTTTCTAAACCCAGGATTTCAAGTCTGGTGGCATAAAGTATTTTCTTGTATTCAGAGTGGAGAACTCTTCTTGTAAAATATTTCTGGACACGTTCAGTTGTATTGATGTCTGAAATATGGTATGGGTTCCAGACAGGCAAGCTGTATTCAAGAATTGGTCTTGCAAATGTTTTATAAGCTCTGGTTAGTAGTGTAGTGTTTCTGGAGAAGAAGCTACATAAGGTTAGGTTTACAACTCTTAAAGCCTTTTTTGCGATGTAGTTGCAGTGGGCATTCTGAAAAACAAAATGGAAGGGCCCAAAATGCTGCAACCTAACTAGGTTTGCTGGCCTCTGGGTTTTTGAGATTGTTGAAGAGTTCCAATTCTGGAAGAGAATTATTTTGCTCTGAACTGCAACAATGACTGAAGCTCTTTCTCAGCGTCTGTACGGGAGGATTCTCTTGGTCCAGTTCTTAATAGTTTTGCATGTCTGTTTTGTCCTACTTTGCATTAATTAACATCAGCATAATTTGTTTCAAAAATGCATGCCAAGTGAACTTTATCTCAAAATGACCCACTGTTGGAATTCAGAGAAATGCAACAATAAATGGATTCCTAAATACAGATTTGGAATATCTATAGCAATATTAATGGGTAAACTACTACAAATATACAACTGAAATATGATATGGACATAAGTCTCTATTAGATTCTTGCAGTTTTCTGATAACATATGATTTGTGATGGGGAATTTTACTCCGACTTGAGTTTGGGATTCAAAATTGGGAAACAAAAATAACAGTTTGCTTCTGCCTTCCCTCCCGCCTGTCATTTGGTTTGCACAGATTTTCACTTGGCACAGAGTCAGTCTTCATAAAATCAATAAGGGAGAACCTCTCTGTGTGCATCTGCGGCCACGAGTTGCACACAAGGACTTTAATATAACCCCAGTTCCAATCAAGCTGCCAAACCGAGACCATTTCACAAGCCATTAGCCATGACAATAAGGATCTATGGCCCCCGAAGGAGCTCTGAGGGTTAAGTTTCTCAGAGCATGGAAAAATCAGATGGGTCTGACTCAAATAAGCTGCCTGTCTGGGTAACATCAAGAGTTCCCTCAATGTTCTGTCATGTGGCCGATAGTTTGCATGCCTGAAAACTGTATAGGAATGCAATATTTCCTACGCAATGTGTGGTTTGCTCCCTCTGCTGCAGCTGTATTTTCTTTCCCATGTTCTTGGGTTCTGACACCACTTAGAGCAAGCCCAACAGGGCTGCAGAAAATGCACATTCTCCTATCTTTTCTTTTTTTCCTTTCGAAGAGCACTCTGCGTCAAAACAGAGAGAAACTGAAACACATCGGGTTCCCTGGGCACGTGGCTCAGCTTAGAAAGAGCTCCACTTAGTAAGGGGTGAGTAGAAAGAAGGGTAAGATTTGTGTGTCATCTTGACGGACTGGAGGAAGCAATACACAGGCATGGTTGACATCATGGAAGAAAAAGAAGAGAAAAGAATAACAACCTTATGGTCACAATTTTATTATGGACTTCAAATTGGAGAATAAATAGAGCATAATTTCTGGCTATTCATATGAGCAGTTACAAGAGAGGGGTCTCCAACCTTGTAGAGTCCAACCTTGTGGACTTCAACTCCCAGAGTTCCTCAGCCAGCTTTGCTGGCTGAGGGACTCTGGGAGTTGAAGTCCACAAGTCTTAAAGGGACCAAGGTTGGAGACCCCTGCTATGGTGAAATTCTTATTTATCTCCTTTTATTACAAAAACAGGAAGATGGAAAAGAACAACTAAAACATAGCAAAGTCTGCCAGGGAACAATAGGTTACCTAGAATCTATTGAATATTCAGCATAGAAATGTTCATCTGAAATGAACATTTTTTCAAACAGCTAGGTAAAATGTTTTCTGAAGATAGATAGATTATTTATCTTCCATTAAACTAAAGTAAGGCTGATGTTCTACAGCAGGGGTGTCAAACTGGCGGCCTATGGGCCGGATGTCTCATACACAGGCCACACCCATCCCAGCTCCACAAAGGGGAAATATGTCACGATACATCATGTGATGGCAACATGACAGCGTGGGTTTGACACCCATGTTCTACTAATACAGCTTTTTCAGATCTGTTATTCCAGAAATATTGTTTTCAGAACAAAAACAGCAAAAAAAACCTCTCCTGTTTATTAAAAGTTACATTTAATTATAATTTATTTATCGGCTTAAATATTTTCTGAATATATTAAACAGTTCTACTTTAGTTTGGGCATATATGAAGATGGAAAGGGAACTTATTAAAGAAGAATAGGTGGAAAAAGAAAAGAAAACTGGATAAGAAGTTGTCTCATTATTCTCATTATTCCCATTGAACTTTAGTGTCCCCCCTTCCCTTCACACAACATATTCTTATAGCAGGATACAACCTCCGTTCCATTTTTTGTTATTTTCTTTTCCAGAATGATTGCCTTACCATACCATAGTCCCTGTGTCATGCGGTATTAATCAAAGTTTGTGATTTTTCTAAGAGGAAGAAAAATAGGAAGGAAGGAAGGAAGGAAGGAAGGAAGGAAGGAAGGAAGGAAGGAAGGAAGGAAGGAAGGAAGGAAGGAAGGAAGGAAGGAAGGAGTGTATGTGTATATATAATGTTTATTGAAAGTTTTAATAACAAAGTAATACAACTTAAATAGATTGAAAAAGAATAAAGAGAATGAAAAAATAAAATAAAAGCTAAAGTGCAAAAAGAGAAAAAGCAGAAGTAGAAAAAAAAAAGAAAGGTATAAAGAAATGCCTTCCGATGCCTATTGGACAGCAACAGACAGCAAATGTTGTCTCTACAAAGAGATTAAAGAAGTGGATCACCCACCAACTGCTGCACAAAAATTATGCAGACAGATTACAAACAACGGCATGACAAAGTAGCAACAATGGTGTATTGGAATATCTGCAAGAAATACCCTTTGCCTGCAAGCAAGAAGTGGTGGGTCCACCAAATTGACAACGTAATAGAAAATAAAGAAGCCAAAATGCTCTGGGTCTTTAGAATTCAAACAGACAAGCATCTGCCATCTGTATTCTCCAGACCTAACAATTGTCAATAAGAAAGACAAAAAGTCTGGATAGTGGACATTGCAATACCTGGAGACCACAGAATAGAAGAGAAGGAAGCGGAGAAAATCATGAAATATGAAGAGGTGAAAATAAAAGTAGAATGACTGTAGCAAAAGAAAGCAAAAGTAATACCAATAGTAATATTATTTATTTATTTATTTATTTATTTATTTATTTATTTATTTATTTATTTATCTATATATCTATCTATCTTGATCTATCAATCTATCTATCTTCTAACTGTACTATTTTGATTATTAAATCAAGGTGCCAAATATACCTAAATATTCCTTCCTCTTTCTATTGTTTGCATATCAATTCATGTTTACGTATGGCAAGAGGACATTGAAAAACAATATAGATAAAATTGCAGAATCTCTTACCATACATCAGATCCCCATTAGTGCTTCAACCACCAGTGTGTTCTGACCTAGGCTTCCTGAGTCAGTAAAACACACAAGTAGTTCCAAAAGCTTCTTTTATTGCAACATCTGTTCATTCACAGATGAGTCCCAAATAGTTGTAAAGAGTCTTCGGGATAAGGTTGATAATCACCCACCTTTATCTCCCTTGACACGCTGCCAAAGACCTAATTGGCAAAGCCCCACGGAGTCCAGAATCAAACAGAGCTTCAGACTTTAAACTGAACAGAATTAACAGCGTTGCTTCCTGCAAAGGCCCACGTGACTTTGCTCCTCTTTTAAGTCTCATGGGAGGGGCCAATCATCTCCAAGCCCTACTCCCGAGTCGTCCCTTTTGTTTTAACTATTCTTGCCTTCTTGCAGCTCTGCATATGCGCACACTGGGAACAGGCTCCCTCTGTTCCTCTGCCTCGCTGAGTTCCAACTCTGGAGACTCCAGAGGCAGTACCTACTTCCCAGATGGCCCTTTCTCTGCCTCCAGCACAGAGCCCTCGTCTGAGCCTTCCCCAGACTCCAGACTGGCGGATGTTCCACCCCAACCTCCTCATTGTCCAACTCTGCTGCCAGCTCCACAAACCACTGGCAGACCACAACACATTAATCTGATACAGTATTTACGAGAACAAGCTTCAAAGTGGCTGGAGGGTGTAGTATAGCAGTTAAGGTACTGGATTAGGAGTAGGGAGACTCATTTTCCTAGTCTACTTAAGAAGTTTTCTGAGCAACTTTTAATCAGTCCTTTTCTCTGAGCCCAGTGATTATATTACTATGAGAAAAAATGAGAGACCGGGCCACTAACTAAACTTCTGTGAGCACCTGGATAAAAGGTGGGATATAATTCTAATAAATAAGATAAGGTATCACAAGTACTTTGGGGCAATGGCCATTCTAGGACTGATTCTAACCAACTCACATTCCCCATGCTCAGTATTATTAGTGCCTGTTCATAATATTAAGGATCAAACTTGGAGGTGGGAATGGGCATAGGAAAAAGAGAGAAATAAGCTAACTTCATAGTATTCCATTTCCATCTTTCACGATAATAGGATCTCTCTGGTTTCTACCAAAAAAAAAACCCCACGGTTTTAGTTTGTTCTCCTTGTTCTCTGCAAATATACCACTATTTTATACATACATAACCAGATCCCAAACAAATCAATTAAAAACTCTGAAAGTTCTCACATATATTTTATAGCTCTGATGAATGCAATGCCAAGACAGACAGGGCAAAAGTAATTGAAAATGTTTTATGTCAGAGTAGACATTGCTTATTAGCACTAAAAAAAATATCATCATCATTTAGACTCCCCTCACATTCAAGTGAGGTGAATCTAAATTTCTTTTCTGTTATGTCTGTTCTCCCTGCTGTATACATTACAGCTGAAAGTAATCATGAGGTGTGTTGTTTATATTTAAACACATGCATACAGGGATGACTCATGCGTGTCAAAATAACTACCGTACAATTTCCTAACAACTGAAATAGACCACTAGTTCCCGAACTTCTTAAGTATAAATTCCCCTTTTGAGCATCACAGATTTTTCCAGGCTCCCTCTTAATAGTAGCTATACCTTTAGCATCAATTAAAACATATTCACAAAAGCTCCCACCGATTCAGGAACGTTTAAATAAATTCATATTGTATGAATCACCACAAGATTTGCAAAAACATACTGAAGATATATTTGCTGACATGGAGTCATTTTATGAGATGGATGGAGTCCTTTTGCATCTTTCAGTCACTGGAAATATGGCCAAAGCAATGATCATTTCAATTTAGGTCGGATTCTACATCAAGATGCTATTTAGATCTCAATGCAACAAGTACTGAAAATCTAATTTCAATTACATAAGTTCTGAGAAAAGGTACATAGCTTTATCAGACAATTTAAGGTATGAAGTCCTTGATGATCTCTGAACCCTGGTGGCCCAGAGGTTAAAGTGCAATGTTGCAGGCAAAATGGCAAACTCTACCCACAGCCTGTAGTTTGATCCTGACGGCATGAAGGTTAGCTCAGCCTTCCATCCTTCCAAGATCAATAAAATGAGGACCATGTTTGTTGGGGGAAATATGCAAATAATTCTTCTACATTATAAACCACTTAGGAAATGCTATGAAGCGCTATGGGGTGCTATTGTTCTTGGTTGTTTTCTTGTAGACTTTTCATTACCCAAACTAGGTAACATCATCAGTGCAATTCTAGGTATTCAGTAAAAACACATCAGACACACAAAAAACAAACACCTTTTCCTTCCTCATTTTAGCCTTTAGAAAAATCCTTCCTCTGGTGCTGAGCTGAAGAAGCTTCTTGGATGAGAAGCAAAATGTCTTCAAGGAAAAAACAAAGCTCGTTGCCTTTGAAAAAAGCACTTTTGGGACTCTGATGATGGTTTTTCCTTCAGAAGGGAATCTCCTCTCAAGGTCAGTTCAGGAAGAAGATGACGAAAGCTATGGCAGATCCAGAGCCCAATAGCTAGCCTGGGAGTAAACAACTAGCAGATCCAAGCTAAAGAGGGGAACCATGGTTTAAAGGGCTCCTTCTATTAAGGAAAGGGATAGGAAATGCTAATGTTGTGGGGCCTTAATAACTTCAAATCACAGAGCCAAGCTCAATGCAGTAGAAGTGGCTTGAAGAGAAAAGGAGGGGAGGATAGTCAGGCAGGTGAATGAGTGAACTCCCCATTGTTTCCAGAGAGAAGCCATCTTAAGATCAAGATTGATAGGCACAGTCTAAGGGCCATTGGTGCCCTTCCCCTCTGCCTCACATAAACCAGCCTGTTATTTCTCTCTCTCCAACTCACCCAGTCAATGATCACACTCCCTTGTAATAACATTGTGGGTCCTGCCCACAATATAGAAACCACTGATCTAAATTGTATTACAGAATGGATTAAAAAAATAGATCATCTCAAACAGAGGTACTTCCACAGACAGCTCCATGGTCAGAAGAAACCACAAGCTACAGACTTAGACCTTAGTCTTATTCTGACATCATTTCAGCACCAGTTGTTCCCCCCATGGTAGAGCTTCTTTCTGATTGAGGTGTCTCTTATTAGGTAGGAAGAAAAGGTGATTTTTCTGTAATCCACTTATTAGTGATTCTACAACCCACATATGAATGATTTTTTTCTACCAGTGGTTTTATGAAGTTGAATAAAATGGGACCCAAAGATGAAAGCTTGCAATACTTCTCAACCTAAAACCATGGCTTGGGGAGGGGGATCCCCAAACACTTATTTGTGAGACCTATTTGCCAGAAGAGATGAGGACCATCGTTGCTCTATGATCTCAATTCTCCAGTTTTTAATAGTAGATCCCAATACTTCATGTTGGCATTCATGATAATTATAGGCCAATGCTTCCCACTTTCTCCCCATTCCTCAAGCTGTATCTGGGACCTAATACATCTTTATTTTTTCCCTTCCATTCAATACTGTCCAATTCTCAAAGGCTGCCAAAACAAGTCCCTACAATTTTCTTGTCAAGATTTTTTAAAAGTGATTTCTCATTGCCTCCTTCCTAGAGCTGTGAGACTGGCCCAAAGTCACTCAGCTGGCTTTGAGTGTAAGCAGTGGTGGATTGCCCCCAGTTTGGACTGGTTCGCAAGAACTGGTAGTAAAACTGGCAGGAGGCTCCGCCCACTGATCCCAATGTCATCAGGAAGCTTCTGTGCATGCACGCGTGGCCCCATTGTGAACTGGTAGTAAAGATAAGTGGAACCCATCCCTGGGTGTAAGGCAGACTCCAGATCTCCCAGTTTCTACCTCAATGCCTTAATCATTAAACCAAACTAGCTCTTGATAAACTCTTAGGTATGTGACACCCTTCAGTCACACTTCTTTATGCAACTAGCTTTTAACAATAGCCTCATACAACTGTCACTGAAGTTGCAATCTTGTACATGTCTTCCCAAAACTCAGTGGGATTTGTGTTTTGTTGCATAAGTTTTCCATCTTAAATGCACTTTATAACTGGGAGTAAATCCCACTGAACCACTGTGGGTTTCTTATCTGAATAAAAGTGGCTTAAGCTTGCCCTGCCTGTTTTGTTAAAAGCAGTAAGACTTGACTTGCTGCTAACTTTAGCTGAGCTGGGGCCAAAGTGGATTTTGTTTTGTTTTGGGTTTTGTTTTTCCTTTTTTTTGGCAGCAGGGACCAGAATAAAACATTCTCCATTCCTGTCTTTAGGCACAGCAACATTGTTGCAGGCCTCAGGACCTCCTTGTTTGTCCTTTGTATCTTTGGTTGCTAACTAATAGGAGTAGCAACTCAGACCATTTGTGTATTTATTATTTCTTGCCCTAAAATGTGACCACATAATGAAGAGAAGGACGCATATCTGGCAAGGAGTTTAGGAAAAACGCTGGAAAATTCTTCTTGTTATTCTTTGAGTCTGATGTTAACACAATATTTCTGGACGATGTGATTTTAAGGAACAGCAGCGGCGGCGGCCACTAGCTGGGTGTCTGCCCTGTTTGAAACAAGCAGCTGCACATTTTCACATCCTGTCCAGAAAAAGCTGCTGTAATACCTTCCAAAATGCAAACTTTTCATTGAATAAATCTTTACTTGACCAGACAAACATCCAGAGTGATTTCACAGTAGACCTGCCCTCTTGCTTGCTTTCTATCGCGGATCTTCTGAATATGCTTGCTCTGTGGGAGGTGTGGAGCTGGGGTATAAAAACGGAATAAAAATTCAACATTAAAAGGGGAGAGGGGGAATCCTTAGCACTTACTTATCATCATTTTTGATTGACCGCTGGATCCTTGGAACCCGCACCTTCTGACTTTAATATATAGAAAACTTTGGACTGTGCCAGTGTAATGTACACATGGGGAAGGGATTCATCTGTGCTCACAGGGTTATTGTTGTGAGGAAAATAGGAAGAGGAGGAAGGAGTATTAGATATGGTCACTGCCTTGTTCTTTATAAAAATAATAATGACAGGATAAAGATGGATAGATACTGTAGATAGATAGATAGATGATAGATAGATAGATAGATAGATAGATAGATAGATAGATAGATAGATAGATAGATAGATAATGGATGGAAGTCATGGAATCTATCATCAACCAATCCATTACCTCACACTTAGAAACTAACAACCTACTCTCCAACAAACAATTTGGTTTCAGGAAAAAATTATCATGTAACTTACAACTTCTCCACTGCAAAAACATATGGACTTCAAATCTCGATCAAGGCAAATCAATAGATGCAATCTACATAGACTTCTGCAAAGCTTTTGACTCAGTAGTACACGATAAACTTCTCCTAAAACTAACATCCTATGGCATCTCAGGACCCCTCCACAAATGGATATCTGCTTTTCTGTCTAACAGACAACAAGTGGTCAAAATTGGCAATGCTTTATCAAATCCTGTTCCTGTCAAGAGTGGCGTTCCTCAAGGCAGCGTCCTTGGACCAACACTCTTTATACTATACATTAATGATCTTTGTGACCATATCTCAAGTAATTGTGTTCTCTTTGCTGATGATGTCAAACTATTTAACACCACAGACAATACTTCTATCATTCAAAACGACCTTGATCATCTAACCGCTTGGTCTAAAAATTGGCAGCTCCAAATTTCAACCAGCAAATGCTCAGTCTTACATATAAGAAAAAGAACCCAAAACTAAGTACATACTAGATGGACATTACCTTACAGACGACCCCATCCGTTAAAGACCTTGGAGTTTTCATGTCAAATGATCTAAGTGCCAAAGCCCACTGCAACTACATAGCAAAAAGCTCTAAGAGGTGTAAACCTAATTTTGCGTAGCTTCTTTTCCACCACACTACTAACCAGAGCATATAAAACATGTGCTAGACCAATTCTAGAATACAGCTCACCTGTTTGGAACCCTCACCACATCTCTGACATCAATACAATTGAACGTGTCCAGAAATATTTTACAAGAAGAGTTCTCCATTCCTCTGAAAACAATAAAATACCTTATCCCACCAGACTTGAAATCCTAGGCTTAGAAAACTTGGAACTCCATCGCCTTCGACAAGACCTAAGTTTAACTCACAGAATCATCTATTGTAATGTCCTTCCTGTCAAAGACTACTTCAGCTTTAATTGCAATAATACTAGAGCAACTAATAGATTTAAACTTAATGTCAACCGCTTTAATCTAGATTGCAGAAAATATGACTTCTGTAACAGAATCATCAGTGCTTGGAATACTTTACCTGACTCTGTGGTCTCTTCTCATAATCCTAAAAGCTTTAACCAAGAACTTTCTACTATTGACCTCACCCCATTCCTAAGAGGACCATAAGGGGCGTGCATAAGCGCACAAACGTGCCTACCGTTCCTGTCTTATTGTTTTTCTTTTCTTTTTCCTATATATATGCTTATACCTTTATATACTATATAACCTTTCTGTATGATAGTTACATATATTGTTGTGACAAAATAAATAAATAAATAAGGAAAGATAGATATTTTTGAATGCTTCCTTGTATGATAAATGCCACCTCTAAGTCAATATCAATCCTTTATTTTCTAACAGCTGTCCTATCACATGTAAGACATGTGTTTTTGCTTGTTTGCTTGTTTAATGTGAGAAGAGTTCAGAAATATGTCACAAGCATCTGGCTTCATTATGTAGTATTTCTGCCTTGGGGAAGTTCTAAAGAAGGACCACATAGCTTGCCTTCTGCACATGGGAAAAATATTCAACTTCCCATTTGCCACTAGAATTCTTTCTTTATTGGCCAAGTGTGATTGGACACACAAGGAATTTGTTTTTGGTGCATATGCTCTCAGTGTACATAAGAAGAAAAAAAATACATTCATCAAGAATCATAAGATACAGCACTTAGTGATAGTCATAGGTTACTAAATAAGATAGATAGATAGAATTCTTTACTGGCCAAGTGTGATTGGACTACTAGGAAACAAATAAGCAATATAAATTGTAGAGATACAAGCAACAAGGGTATAGTCATAAATGGGAGGAGATAGGTAATAGGAAGGATGAGAAGAATGATATTAATACAGTCTTAGTAAATAGTTTGACAATGTTGTGGGAATTAATTGTTAAGTGGAGTGATGGCATTTGAGAAAAAACTAACCTTGTGTCAAGTTGTTCTGGTGTGCAGTACTCTATAGCATCATTCTGAGAGCAGAAGTTGAAACAATTTATGTCCATGATGCAAGGGGTCTGTAGATATTTTCATAATCCTCTTTTTGACTTATGCAGTATACAGGTCCTCAATGGAAGGCAGGTTGATAGCAATTATTTTTTCTGCAGTTCTAATTATCCTCTGAAGTCTGTGTCTTTCTTGTTGGGTTGCAGAGCCAAACCAGACAGTTATAGAGGTGCAGATGACAGACTCAATAATCCCTCTGTAGAACTGGATCAGCAGCTCCTTGGGCAGTTTGAGCTTTCTGAGTTGGCGCAGAAAGAACATTCTTTGTTGTACTTTTTTGATGACGTTTTTAATGTTAGGTGTCCATTTTAAGTCTTGAGATATGATAGAACCTAGAAACTTGAAGGTCCCTACCGTTGATACTGTGTTTTCTAGTATAGTAAGAGGTGGTAGTATAGGAGGATTTCTCCTAAAGTCTACCACCATTTCTATGGTTTTGAGTGTGTTTAGTTCAAGATTGTTCTGGTTGCACCACAAGGCTAGTTATTCAACCTCCCATCTGTATGCAGATTCATTGTTGTCTCAAATGAGACCAATCACTGTTGTATCATCTGCAAAATTCAATATTTTAACAGAGGGATCATTTGAAATGTAGTTATTGGTATATAGAGAGAAGAGAAGTGGAGAGAACACCCAGCCCTGGGGGGGCCCTGTGCTAATTGTACAGCATGCTGAGCTGAAGTCTACAAAGAGGACCCTTGCATAGGTCTTTGGAGATTCAAGATGTTATAGGATATAGTGCAAAGTCATATTAACAGCATCATCTGTCAATCTATTTGCCTGGTAGGCAAATTGCAAGGGGTCTAACAACGGATCTGTGATGGTTTTCAAGTGAGACAGCACTAGCTTTTCAAAGGTTTTCATAACTACAGATATTAGAGCAACTGGCCTGTAGTAGTTCAGTTCCTTGATGGAGGGTTTCTTCGGATAGTAGAGTGTTTGAAGCAAGAAGGAACAAAGCACATCTCTATGGTTTATTAAAGATTTGGGTGAAGATGGGGGCCAGTTGGTCAGCACAAGCTTTTAATCAAGAAGGAGTTATCTTGTCTGGGCCTAGTGCTTTTCCTGGCTTTTGTCTGTGAAATAGGTCTTGCACTTCCTTTTCTGTAATCACCAGAGGTGGTGGGCCCAATGGGATGGGGTCAGTTGTAGGAGGCTTGGATGTTATTGATGTGTCAGCCAAGCTTCACATCTTTGAAAAATCAAAGCCATTTTTTACAAGGGAAAAGATTGAAAGTTTCCCAAGTTTCAATATTAAAATAAAGCTAGGTGACAATACCAAGGCTGGGCTTGAAGTAGAGGCCGGGCCTCAATTTCAGCCCTAGTGCCACTGCTTCCACTCTAATAGATGGCCTCACACCATTCTCCAAGTTGCATGAGGTTTGAGGAATGATGTGATTGCCTCCATGGCCCAGTGCTCCCCATGATCTGCCATGTACTGCTTCCCTTCAGAGGGTGTTCTCTTTTTGTTGACAAGTCCCTGAAACCTACTTGAGGCTGCTCTGGGTCAAACAAGGCCTTCGTTCTTGAGGCTACTTTGGAGAATGCTTTTCCACGGCCTCTGCAGCCTCTTAAAAGCATGCAAAAACATGCCCCATCGCACACGGTTTTCAGATTCCAGGAGCCATGCGAGAGCATGGTCCTTTTGCATGACTTTTGGAGGTTGTGCGAGAACACATCCTAATTTCACACAGCTCTCACAAAAATTACGTGACAACAGGGTAGCTGGAGTTTTAATGGTTCATATTTCATATGAGTTTACCCAATATGGTAAACTGAAACATATCCTCTCCTGAAATTTGCTGTAGATCTTGAGTGTAATCCTCCAATCAGAAGATGAAAATATGAATATCAGGGAAAGTCTGCACAAAATAGATATTTTTGAAACTAATATTTATATATATATATAAAATGGCAGTATTCTCCCTCCCATATTGGGGCAGACCAGGTTCTTTGACAGAAAAACACACACAAACATATATTTATACATACATACATACATACATACATACATACATACATACATACATACATACATATATATGCACACATATGTGTTTGTGTGTGTGTGTGTGTGTGTTTGTATGTATATGTATATGTATATGTATATGTATAAGTATATGTATATGTATATGTATATGTATATGTATGTAATTTGCAGAGTTTCATATAATCTAAACTGCACCTAGAAATGTGTTAATTGCTATAGAAATAGGATTATACTGGATTTGTGGCTGGGAAAAATGAGGAATGGAATTTTGCAATTCCATTCATCCATAATGAGTTTTCTGGAGTCTGAAATATATCCCTTCAAACTTCAGAAGAGCACTCATAGATTCAGACATAAACACACACAAACATGTATACTTGTCAAAAAATACCTATAGAATATTAATCATATCCCAGGCTTGAAAGCATCACTGTATCTTTCATATATTCATGAATGTTTCAAAACTTCATGGAAGATAATAGGCTATCCCAGCATAAATGAAGCTCTGGGTTGTAGCTAAATTAGTTTTTTTTTTCTCCTAAAAGACTTACTTTACATGCAGTCAGAGAAAATCTTATTGAGTTAATTACCTCAAAATTAGAAAATGAGCGTTTGGAATTTGTGCCTGTTCTAGTTCTTAAATCTGTCTCTGTTCAAAAATGTGTTGTGACGAAACTTGGCCAACTTTAATAAAAGCAGGTATTTTACTGAGATTTGGTTTCACCCAATGTCATTTGGTGGAGTCCTGTGGAATGTTTAATATGACATTGTTCTTATCAAGCCGCTCCAGAAGAGACAGCTCCTTGGAAACATTGCTTGCCTTTATTAAAAGCACTTGGAAGGTTGCACAGGAGAAAATTAGGTCAGACATAATAACATCCACATTTATTTGGACGAGTTACCACCTGTTGAATTACTCTTCAGATGTGTTGGCCTATAGCTCTTAGAATCTTCAGCCTGCAGTGACCAAACCCACTGGTCCAAATGTATGGGAACTTGTTATCATCATCAGCCAGTCACTTTATTTATTTATTTATTTATTTATTTTTTCGCATTTATATACTGCCCTATCTCCCTAGGGACTTAGAATAGAATAGAATTTTTATTGGCCAAGTGTGATTGGACACACAAGGAATTTGTCTTGGTGCATATGCTCTTAGTGTACATAAAAGAAAAGATACCTTCATCAAGGTACAGCATTTACAACACTTAATGATAGTCATAGGGTACAAATTTAATGATACAACACTTAATGATAGTTATAGGGTACAAATAAGCAATCAGGAAACAATCAATAGCAATATAAATCATAAGGATACCAGCAACAAAGTTACAGTCATACAGTCGTAAATGGAAGGAGATGGGTGATGGAAACGATGAGAAGATTAATAGTGCAGATTTAGTAAATAATTTGACAGTGTTGAGGGAATTATTTGTTTAGCAGAGTGATGGCCTTCGGGGAAAAACTGTTCTTGTGTCTAGTTGTTCTGGTGTGCAGTGCTCTATAGCATCATTTTGAGGGTACGAGTTGAAACAGTTTATGTCTAGGATGTGAGGGGTCTGTAAATATTTTCACGGCCATCTTCCTGATTTGTGCAGTATATAGGTCTACAATGGAAGGCAGGTTGGTAGCAATTGTTTTTTCTGCAGTTCTAATTATTCTCTGAAGTTTGTGTCTGTCTTATTGGGTTACAGAACCAAACCAGACAGTTATAGAGGTGCACATGACAGACTCTGACCCTGAGTGACTTACGTCTGACCCTCAGCCACTCCATGAACCAGTACTCTCTATGCCTCTCTGTCTTGCACCACCTCTTTTAGATCTGCCATGGTCATCCCCGTGTCATCCTTTATAGTGTCTAACCAGCAATACTAGATTGGCCCTTTCTCCTTTTTCTCCTAATCATGCTTGTGAGAACAGTAGTCCAAAATTGTGGAAGAGTGCTATCTTGGGAACAGTTAGTCAAGCCAACTGAGTAGTGATCTCAATCAAAAGGATCAAATATTTTGACATTTCTCATCAAAACTAGGAAACAAAGGAAGGACCTCAACTTAGAAACGGTTTCTGGGTGTGCTGCCTCTAGTGCTAATTGAGTGGTAGAACTAAGAGACTGGTGAAAATGCCATTTCCTGAAAAGGAAATCAATATAGTAAATCTGAATAATTTGGAGTTCAGGTGGTTTGTTTTTTTTAATGATACTGAGAGATATAGAACCATTTCTGGTGACCTCATTTTCCAAAACACCATCCCATGACAAGAACAAAAACACTCAGCCTGGAGTTCCAGCAAATGCAGTTCCATCTTGGTTTTTCAGTCCTTCTCTGAAGGGGGAAGAAGCACGGCAGCCAACCTGAGCAGAAGAGGATTGCAAGTATCTTGGTTGCTGTGTTGAAATCTCAGTTCTGCTGGGAAAGAGCACTTTGAAGTTCTCCCTTTGCTTTGAAGCAGCTCAGATGGTGCCACTGAAGTGAGACTTTTCTCTTAACCTCCACTGATGTCATCCAGTCATCTCACGCTGAGTGGCAAGGTGATTTGGCAGTCAGACTTAATCCTCTCCTCCTTGGCATAGGGTATAGAATTGTAGTGTTAAGCTACTGTTTTGACATAGTTGGGGGATAATGAGTGTAATAACCGTTATTGTTTATAAAAGCTCTGTAAAACACTGGACCCACAAGAGCTCAGTTTTGCGATCTTGCTGGAGAATAGGGTGCATTGTTAAACCCATGTTACGCACGCAGAAGGAGCTACAAAGATTCTGCAAAGCCATGGCTGAAGCTGGGTTTCAAACGGGGATTTTTCTGCTTCACAGATCAATCTCTCTAGAGGATTTCTACTTTTCTGTTGCCTAAAGCATGAAGCAAAATGTGCTGTGAAAAGGTTGCTCACCCTTGGGGATCTTTTAAGAAAGATGCCATGCAGAATTCTAGATGAATCTGCAGCAATCCTTTTGATTTTTTTCATTATTCACTATCTGGATGGTCTCCAACACACGGCTCCTTTGTTTTCTGCTGTCCTGAATGCACCACATGATAAAAGAAGGGCCTACTGAGAACACTATGCCTGCCGTGAGGATTCAAGTATCCCCATATCAATTCCTCTGCTGTAATTATAATGTAGGAGTAATTAAATATATTAGCTAGGAAACCTAAGGAGATTCTTTCCCTGAAGAGGTTTGAGAGGACTGTTAGTGCATTTGGAAGTGATTAAAGCTGTGTTCTTGTATATCAGGGGTGGGAAACCTTTTTGAGCCTGAAAGTCACACCTGTCTTTCTCCAAAATCTGAAGAAAAGGAGGCAAACCAAAGAGAAGAGCACACTTATACATTGGCAAACATTTTCACTTACACATGCAGGTATAACATTCACTGCAGGAATAGGAGTTAAAAAGTATTATTTAAGCCTACACTATCCCCAGATCTACCATCCACTTTCTGGAAGTAGATGATAAAGAAAGAAAATATCTTTCTATTTTTGTGAGGCATCATGGTTATCTCATCATTACAAATGGTTTCTCTCTGCCACCTTCTCTCAATGTTTCTCCATTGCTGTCAGACCTGTCCCAGTCTGATCCCTTAGGAAAGTAAAACTCTCAACTCCATATGAAGTGAAAAGGCACTTTTACTAAGAAATGCTGGTTGCAGTAGAGTCAAGTGCCTTATACACTGTAAGCCGCCCTGAGTCTTCGGAGAAGGGCGGGATATAAATGTAAACAACAAAAAAAAAAAGTGGAATCTAAAATTCCCATGTGCCAATACAGAAAAAAAAACCTGCTTCTCCAGCCCTCCCACACCCATGGTCCATCCATGCATAGTCAATACAGCATCACCAAGATGTTATGAGAAACACTGAGGTGTTTGGGCTAGTGAAATTCCACTCTCAAGGCAAACAGCCTTGAAGGTGCCGGATGCCAGCACAAACCAGATTCCAAAACGCCTAATCTGTTCTTCCTCAACTGTCAATTTTCCCCCTCCTAATTTCTCATCATAAAGGTATACAACTTTATTGCCCATTTGTTTCCCCCTCCCTTATCCAGCTGATGACAGAACGCCAACAAAGTGCTAAGCTAAAGCTGGTAGATCTGACAATTGCTTTCCACTTTCTAACTTGGAAAAATTGGAGACATCCTCAAGTATTGTTTGCCCTGAGAATTTACTTGAGGTTCAGGAAGCCATGGAGGCGTGGAATCCTTGCTGGAACTGCATTTGTTGTTGTTGTTAGTTGCAAAGTAGTGTCCGACCAATGGACAAGGTTTCTCCAGGCCTTCCTATCCTCTACCATACTCTGGAGTCCATTTAAGTTCACGCCTACTGCTTCAATAACTCCATCCAGCCACCTCGTTCTCTATCGTCCCATTCTTCTTTTGCCCTCAATCTTTCCCAGCATTAGGCTCTTCTCCAGTGAGTCCTTCCTTCTCGTTACTGGCCAAATTTCAGTTTCATCTTCAGGATCTGGCCTTTTAAAGAGCACTCAGGGTTGATCTCCTCTAGGACTGACTTGTTGTTCACCTTGCAGTCCAAGGGACTTGCAGGAGTCTTCTCCAGCACCAGAGTTCAAAGGCCTCAATTTTTTGGCGCTCAGACTTTCTTATGGTCCAACTTTCACAGTCATACATACATAAGGAACTGCATAGGATTGCACATTTAAAGATTTACAGAATAACAGTGTTGGAAGGGACTTGGAGTTCTTTTTGTTGAATCCTCTGCTTAAGCAGGAGATGCTACATGGACAAGAAGCGCTCAATAAAGTAAATAGAAGAGCTCCATATTTCATTCCTGATAATTTTATAAATTCCCCCCTTTTCTGGTGCTGGTTGGGAGGCAATATTTTTTGCTTCAGGTGGAAAGGAAAGAGTTGAAAGAAATGCAGAAAAAGAGAACTCATTTAAACCTTACTTTTCTTCTAATTTCCCCTCTAGCAGCAACCTTGAAGTCTTCTCCAGTCTTCAAACAAATAAGATTATGGAGAAGATGGGATGTTCTCTCCCTCAACCCTATAGAACTGGAAATAACTCAATAACTGGGTAGAAGAAATTCCAGATCTCCACTTTCACCTCTATTAACTGTGTTTTAATGATTCAGAGAGAAGGGGACTGTTTCCGTTACTTCTGGACATGCTCATGGGATTCCTCAGGCCTATTCAATTTCTTGGGAATAAACTCTGATGAACATGTCTAGGATGGTGGTAAAAGTCATGGAAATTCAAGAATTGCAGTAAGTTGCAAAAATAGCTGGGTAAGTTAAGGAGCAGAAGTACAGCGAATAGTATGCATGGCGTTCTACATGATACAAGGAGCATCCTTTAAACTGCTGCTTTTTCACTATGTCTGTAACTTTTCAAAAGAAAGTACGCAAATTGGTAGATAATCGGCTAAAATCTAATCGATACCAGCTTGAGCTAAGATTTTAAACAGCGACAAAGCAAATCTTAAGAAATAATATACTGATTTTTCTAACAACAATAACAACAAAAATACCCTGCTTATCCCTAGAATAGCCCTCTTCCGACACCTCGAGGAAGGGAGAAATAATAACAGTCCATTAATTTTTATTTATTTATTTCTAGGCTTTGGTACATTGGTCGCCAATGACTATCTTTTCCTTCTCATCCTCTTACAATATTTTTGCAACTGCTTCTCTTCTGAAACCTTATGGAAGTTTTACATGATAAAGTATCACAACTCAATTAATTTCTCCCCAAACTAAACGTAACCCACCAGAAATCAGTGGCCAAGCTTCACCAAGTGGATAAATAATCTCAGCTTGTCATTCACCTGAACCCCAAGAAAATGAGAGCAGGTCAGGCTTTGTAAATGGAAGACCAAATATGGCTGGTTGGAGGCTTCATGGTAAGGCCCAGCAGTTTCAAAATCTCCCGAGTCTTACAGATAAGCAGGTTTGTGAGGTGTCATATGGGAAATTGTCTCAGGACAGAGACAAATGGGGCCTATTTTACCCTTTACCACCTCAAGCTGTTTTGTCCATGTCATCGCAATCTGTTGGTGACTGCTATTCAAGATGCAAACAGTAGAGAAAAACAGGGTGGAAGTGAGCTACACTTATCCAAACCAGGATGAAGAATAAATAGACAATCTCAAAGGGATGCTAGGAAGATGGAAGAAAGCTTAATTCAGTTTGAGTTGGAGGTTTCATCCTTGTAAGGAGACCAGCTAAAGATATCAGGCAGAAAAGAATGACGGCTGATGATTTGAAGGTAGCCAGGGAGAGAATCACACACTAAAACAGGGGTCTCCAAACTTGGCAACTTTAAGACTGGTGGACTTCAACTCCCAGAGTTCTGGGAGTTCAAGTCCACAAGTCTTGAAGTTGCTAAGGTTGGAGACCCCTGCACTAAAAAAGGCCTAAGACTTGGTCATTTGATCATCATCATTGGTTATGGCTCCAATCTTGATGCTTTTCGTCCTCACCCCCCCACACACACCTTATTAATACTGAGAAATGAATTGCTCTTGGAAGGAGTCCTATTTTCATGTCTGATTACATTTACAATAAGGAAAAGATAAAGAGCTTTATAATACGCAGCCTGAAGATGTGAATATCTTTGAAGGTAGATGTTTGCTTGTATAAAAGGTCAGAAGTCCTATTTCTCTGTCCAGTAGCCTTCTTTGGATATAAGTACACTTTAAGTATAAACTTACCTTGCTTTGCACTCTCCAGGTATGCTGAAGTTATTCTAGAAAACATGTGGCTTAATTACTTATTTCAAGACATTTTAGAGACAGAAAAAATTATATCATTGCAGAAAGGGGACCAAGAAGGATTATAAATAAACATTTTTGAAAGTGACATGAACTGGAAATAGATGGATTCCTCCGTTGCCAAGTGTGCTTCTTGGCTTAATTGGACTAGCATTGATTTTGGACGTGTGCAGCCCTCATTCCTACCTAAAACTGAGGTAGATTCATATGTAATTCAACAACACCATTCTATGTCCAAATAATGATGGCGCCTCTATTTTCTATTATGCTTTGTGTACCCTGCATCATTTCAAAACACAGAGGCTTGCAATCAATCATGGCTCTTTTTTTCCCTCCCTCCTGGTCAATGCTTGTTTGTGGACATCTTTTCTTCGAATACTATTTTACAAACCCAGCTCAGAAGTTAATGCCAAAAACTGCATCATGTTGATAGGAATAAAACTCTTAGCAAATGCAAGCTGGCCCTTAAAATCCATTAGTGCCCTAGAAAATTCAGGATTTAGAATACTGGCAGTAAGGAGGCTGAGATTTTGGTTTACATATGTTGACATGAAAATCTCAATTGCACCAGTTATGAGAGCAACCGCTCGTGGTGATGAGTGAGTAGGTCCTCTAAGGGGGAATGGAAAATCAGAAATGGACTCCATGTGGGGAAAAATACGTAAAGGTGCTGACAGCTTAATGAATAACTTCACTGTTATGACAGTAGGACACCTTGCAGTTCTAAGAGCAAATATTTGAAATAATATGCAATGCAGGAAATGTATATATGTATGTAGAGAATACATAGCTTAACCATATCACTAACAGATGGGCTGTTTAGAACTTCAGAAGTTCTATTTTGCTGGAGGCTGAACTGTAAAGATTTTGAGGCATTTCATAGCTTAAGGCAACAACAGAAAAGAAAGCAATCAAGCCTCCTCTTCCTTTTGTTTAATGAGGACTAATGGACTCAGTATGATCTAAATTAAAAATAACAATATAATGGTTACCTATGTATCTTACTATGTCCCAAATAATAAGAAGGAATTTATTGGCAGGCTAGCTGACTCTAGCAGATAGGTTGTAATTCTCTCCACAGCTGATAAAACCTAATATAGCCCAGAAATAAGAAAGAATAGAATAGAATAGAATAGAATAGAATAGAATAGAATAGAATAGAATAGAATAGAATAGAATAGAATAGAATAGAATGATAGAGTTGGAAGGGACCTTGGAGGTTTTCTAGTCTAACCCCCTGCTCAGGCAGGAAATCCTATACCATTTCAGGCAAATAGTTGTCCAATCTCTTCTTTAAAATGTCTGTGGAGATTCTCAGTTATCCAAGTCATGGTTGTCCCAAAGGTGCTTTTTCAAGAGGCAACTGGACTTTCTGGTTTTTTCTTTCAGCTCCAACTGTTAGATTCGGACAATAAAGAGGCAGGAGACCAGTGAGTGACAACAGCTCTTTAGTTTTTAGTGAACCCAGCAAAAGCATGCAGCAAAACCCCTCTTTATATACAGTTTTAGCTGAGGCTTCAACCAATCAGCAACGTGCTATTTCCCGCCCAAGTTTCCCTCCAAAACTCTTAAAGATACATTATATTCCTTCCCTCCCAGAACGCATTGTACCCATATTTACATAATTTTAGCATCTTATTTCTCTACGTAGTCACGCAAGTAGACAGGGCGTCTCCTAACCCTTTCGGACCTGCGCAATTCATTCTCTGGGAGTGAGTCGAGCTGGCCGGAGGGACTGTTAGTCCCTCCCAGCTCCTCCTCTAGGCCATCCGGCCCTGGATTATTGGCAGCGTCGTCCCTGCTGTCGTCAGGAGGAACCGGTTGGTGTCGCTGGACTTCGTCGGACCCAGATAAGTCCCGCGTTTTCCCCGGGTTTGAGTCAGCTGTGGATTCAAACATGTGGTAGTCAGGGTCTGCCTGATCTGTTTCTGGTTTACTTATTATTCGTCTCCTTATCTGGTCTATGTGGCGCTTCCAAACCCGGCCATCCTCCATGTCTACCAGATATGATTTGGGCCCGGTTATTTCACGGATTGTCCCTTTTAACCACGTTGGGCCCTCGCTATAATTGTGTGCCCACACTGGGTCGCCCACTGTCATTTCCCTCGTTTTACTGTGTGCCCCCTTGTACCCGTCTGGGGTATAGGTTGGGTTTAGGCGGTCTAATGGGCACCTGAGCTTCCTGCCCATCAATAGTTCCGCCGGGCTGCAGCCAGTTGTCACACAGGGGGTTCTGTGTTGGACGGCTAGGAAGGTATCTATTTTTGTTTGCCAATCGCCTGGCCTTATTCTGGATAATGCTTCTTTCGCGCTCCGAACGAAACGTTCTGCAAGTCCGTTCGTCGCCAGGTGGAAAGGCGCCGAGAGGACATGTCTGATGCCCTCCTCCGCCAAGTACCCCTCAAACTGGGTTGCCGTGAATTGCGGGCCGTTGTCGGAAACTAGGGTGTCGGGCAACCCATGGGTTACAAAAAGGTGTCTCAGGACTGAGATCACGGACTCGGCCGTCGTGGATCTCATGAGAATGATTTCTAGCCATTTGGAGTAGGCATCTACTACCACTAGAAAGGTTTGCCCGTGGAACGGGCCGGCAAAATCGATGTGAATCCTAGACCATGGGCCCTGGGGTTTCTCCCATTCTCGGATTGGGGCCGTAGGGGGTAGTGGCCTAGACTCCTGGCAGGCTTGGCATTTCCCTACCCTGTCGCTAATTTCCTTGTCCATCAATGGCCACCACACATAACTCCTCGCTAAACCCTTCATTCTCATGATTCCCGGGTGGCCTTCATGCAGAAGTTCTAATACGTTTTTCCGTAATTTCTCCGGGATCACCACCCTATCCCCCCATAACAGACACCCCCCTTGAACCGATAGCTCCTCTCGTTTCTTTACAAATTCCTTGAAACGCTCACCCGGCGCAGCGGGCCATCCCCTTTGTACCCAACCAATTACAGTCCTTATTGTAATGTCCTTGTAAGATGCCCTGGCCACTTCCTTGGATGTGACCGGACCCGAGTCCAAAGAATCAATTAGCAGGATGGGTGTCCCCGGGGTAGGGTCTTCGATGGTCTCCGGTAACGGGCATCTGCTCAGGGCGTCCGCATGCCCTAACTCCTTCCCCGGCCGGTGAAGCAATTTGTAAGAGTAGGCCGCTAGGAAGATAGTCCATCGGGTCAGTCTGGGTGAGAGAGCCACGGGCGTTGGGCGGTCGCCTGCCAATAGGCCTAGAAGGGGTCTATGGTCCGTGACTATCTCGAAGTCATGACCGAATACATATTCGTGAAATTTCTTTACCCCGGAGACTATAGCCAATGCTTCCCTATCTAGCTGACTATAATTCCTCTCGGCCGAGGACATTGTTCGGGAGTAATACGCTATAGGGGCTTCTGTCCCATTTGGCAATCTGTGGCTGAGCACAGCCCCCACCCCGTAGGGAGATGCATCACAAACTAGCACTAATGGCAACGTGCCATTGTATTGAATGAGGAGGCTATCACTGGATAGAAGGTTTTTTACTCCTTCGAATGCCTTAGCTTCCGCCTTCCCCCATGACCACACAGCTGTCTTCGCTAGTAATTTGTGTAGCGGTTCGGCTATTGTTGCCTTGTTCTTTAAGAATACCGCATAGAAGTTTACCAGGCCCAAGAATGCCTGTAACTCCGTTTTGTTTTGGGGAGCGGGGGCCTTCCTGATGGCCCGTACCTTGCTCTCAGTGGGGTGGATCCCTTCCCTGTCTATCCAGTAGCCCAGGAATTCTACGGATCCTACCCCGATCTGGCATTTGTTCAGCTTAACCTTAAGCCGGAAAATGCCCAAAACCTTTCTCAGCCTTACCCCCAATTCCTCTAAATTCTCAGCGGATACCAAGACATCGTCGAAGTAGGGCACCACCCCGGGTAGTCCCTGCAATAGCCGCTCCATTAGGTTCTGGAATAACCCAGGAGCCACGCTAACCCCAAACTGTATCCGAGTGCATTTAAAAGCACCCCGGTGCGTGACGATTGTTTGCGCTTCGGCTGTGCTGCTATCTACGGGTAACTGCTGATAGGCTTGGGCCAAATCTAGCTTGGCAAAAACCTGCCCTTGTCCTAACGAGTGCAGCAAGTGTTGCACTACTGGGACAGGGTATGCACTCTTCTGCAATGCTTTGTTAAGCGTTGCCTTGTAGTCAGCGCAAATCCGGACCGATCCGTCCGGTTTGACTGGGGTGACTATAGGTGTCTCAGGACTGAGATCACGGACTCGGCCGTCGTGGATCTCATGAGGATGATTTCTAGCCATTTGGAGTAGGCATCTACTACCACTAGAAAGGTTTGCCCGTGGAACGGGCCGGCAAAATCGATGTGAATCCTAGACCATGGGCCCTGGGGTTTCTCCCATTCTCGGATTGGGGCCGTAGGGGGTAGTGGCCTAGACTCCTGGCAGGCTTGGCATTTCCCTACCCTGTCGCTAATTTCCTTGTCCATCAATGGCCACCACACATAACTCCTCGCTAAACCCTTCATTCTCATGATTCCCGGGTGGCCTTCATGCAGAAGTTCTAATACATTTTTCCGTAATTTCTCCGGGATCACCACCCTATCCCCCCATAACAGACACCCCCCTTGAACCGATAGCTCCTCTCGTTTCTTTACAAATTCCTTGAAACGCTCGCCCGGCGCAGCGGGCCATCCCCTTTGTACCCAACCAATTACAGTCCTTATTGTAATGTCCTTGTAAGATGCCCTGGCCACTTCCTTGGATGTGACCGGACCCGAGTCCAAAGAGTCAATTAGCAGGATGGGTGTCCCCGGGGTAGGGTCTTCGATGGTCTCCGGTAACGGGCATCTGCTCAGGGCGTCCGCATGCCCTAACTCCTTCCCCGGCCGGTGAAGCAATTTGTAAGAGTAGGCCGCTAGGAAGATAGTCCATCGGGTCAGTCTGGGTGAGAGAGCCACGGGCGTTGGGCGGTCGCCTGCCAATAGGCCTAGAAGGGGTCTATGGTCCGTGACTATCTCGAAGTCACGACCGAATACATATTCGTGAAATTTCTTTACCCCGGAGACTATAGCCAATGCTTCCCTATCTAGCTGACTATAATTCCTCTTGGCCGAGGACATTGTTCGGGAGTAATACGCTATAGGGGCTTCTGTCCCATTTGGCAATCTGTGGCTGAGCACAGCCCCCACCCCGTAGGGAGATGCATCACAAACTAGCACTAATGGCAACGTGCCATTGTATTGAATGAGGAGGCTATCACTGGATAGAAGGTTTTTTACTCCTTCGAATGCCTTAGCTTCCGCCTTCCCCCATGACCACACAGCTGTCTTCGCTAGTAATTTGTGTAGCGGTTCGGCTATTGTTGCCTTGTTCTTTAAGAATACCGCATAGAAGTTTACCAGGCCCAAGAATGCCTGTAACTCCGTTTTGTTTTGGGGAGCGGGGGCCTTCCTGATGGCCCGTACCTTGCTCTCAGTGGGGTGGATCCCTTCCCTGTCTATCCAGTAGCCCAGGAATTCTACGGATCCTACCCCGATCTGGCATTTGTTCAGCTTAACCTTAAGCCGGAAAATGCCCAAAACCTTTCTCAGCCTTACCCCCAATTCCTCTAAATTCTCAGCGGATACCAAGACATCGTCGAAGTAGGGCACCACCCCGGGTAGTCCCTGCAATAGCCGCTCCATTAGGTTCTGGAATAACCCAGGAGCCACGCTAACCCCAAACTGTAGCCGGGTGCATTTAAAAGCACCCCGGTGCGTGACGATTGTTTGCGCTTCGGCTGTGCTGCTATCTACGGGTAACTGCTGATAGGCTTGGGCCAAATCTAGCTTGGCGAAAACCTGCCCTTGTCCTAACGAGTGCAGCAAGTGTTGCACTACTGGGACAGGGTATGCACTCTTCTGCAATGCTTTGTTAAGCGTTGCCTTGTAGTCAGCGCAAATCCGGACCGATCCGTCCGGTTTGACTGGGGTGACTATGGGTGTCTCCCATTTCGCATGGTCAACGGGCACTAGTATCCCCTGGCTTACTAGCTTCTCCAACTCCTGGTCGATCTTGGGCTTTAGGGCAAAGGGAACCCTCCTAGCTTTCAACCGGATAACTTGTGGGTCTAGGTTAAAGGAAATAGGGGTCCCCTCGTACTTGCCCAGGCAGTCTTTGAAAACATCCTTGAACTCCTTCATAAGTTCATGTTTGAGGCCGACCTCATTCCTGTAGACCCCGGTCACTCCCATGCCCAAAGCTCGGAACCAGTCCAGTCCCAACAAACTTGGTAAGGTTCCGTCAACTATGGTGATTGGCAGGGTTTTCCTGAACTGTCCATACTTGACTTGGACGGACGTTACCCCTCGAACAGGGATCCGATTCCCTTGGTAGTCCTGCACCCGCAGCTTCTGGGCTTGCAGCTTTTGCTTCGCGATGGCCGGCAAGTCTCTCACGAGGGTGTCCCAGGACATAATCGTGATCGATGAGCCGGTGTCCACTTCCATTTGGCACGGCACCCCTTCAATGTATGTCCTGGTAAAAATCTTTTCCTCTAGTTTCGTTGACGCGTGACCCACTCTCACGGCAGTCTGGTTTAACTTCGCGCCCTTTTTGAATGGACCAATCCCGGGCCGCTTCGCTGCTCCCGCGCTCTGATTGGTTGGTTTGAATTTTTGGTGGGAAGGTTGGGGGGCTCAGCAGGCCTGCGCTAGGTGGCCTTTCTTTTCGCACCGCCGGCAAACCGCGTCCTTAAACTTGCAGTGTTGTCGTTGGTGTTGGCCCCCGCAACTCACGCATTCGCTCCGGTCCTCTCTCTCCGGCCTCCCGGTGTGGAAAACCTCATCCTTTTCCTCACCCTCCGATTTGGCCTGGACTTCCTCATTGTGAACCGGGGTTGTTTTCGCTCCAGCCCCTGGCGCGTTCGGCATTTGCAGGGTCTCCGCCGCTTTGGTGGACATCTTGTGAGCCCTGGCCTCGTCCAAGGCTATTGCCAACGTCAGGTTGCTTCTAGACAGCAGCCGCCGTCGCAGTCGGATGTCCCTGACCCCACAAATGAGCTGGTCGAGCAAGGCGTCTTCCAAATCTCTGTCCTCACAATGGTTCGCGGCTTTTCTCAACGCCGCCATGTACACACTAATCGATTCACCCTCGCGCTGTACCCGCTGTCGCAACTCGAACCGTTGGACGAACTTTGAGGGTGTCGGTGCGTAGTGTGCTCGAAGTGCTGTTTGTAGAGTTTGCCACGGTACCGACTGTACCGGTGTTGGCTCTGAAAGCGACTCTGCGGTGTCGAAAACCTCCGGACCGCAGTGGCTTAGGAAGTACGCTCGCTTCCGATTGTCCGAGACTCCCTGGAGCTCGTTCGCTTCGAGGAAGCACTTGAAACGAGCCATGTACGACCCCCATTTCTCCTTGGCTGGGTCAAATGGCGCTGGCGGTGTGTAGCTGGACATCGCTGCTTTCCGCCCCTTACTGACTGGGTTCGAAAATTCCTGGTTACTTCAGCTCTTTCGTGCGATCTCGCTGCCTCGAGATCCCACCTTCGTCGCCAATGTTAGATTCGGACAATAAAGAGGCAGGAGACCAGTGAGTGACAACAGCTCTTTTGTCGTGTCCCACTCCTCCGCTGACGGCCGGGTCAGGGAAATCCGAATCAGGCTTGCCTCTGCAGCTCTGCCCAAAGTCCTAGCAAAGTCCTCAGAGCAGGCAGGAGACCAGTAAGTGACTTCAGCAAGATAAGTTCGACTTTTGCCTGACTCAGAGACTGCCAGAAAGCAGATCCTTTATATAGGCCATGGGGTGTGGCTCCATGACTCAGCACTCATTAAGGCCTGCCCCTCCCTTCCTTCTGTTGCCTCCGCCTATCCAGCCTTCTGATGCGAGGGTCACACCAATCAGCAGCTGTTGGGAATAAACCCTCCTCAGGCTCACATGCTGTGGAGGAGGGGGAGGGGTCTAGCTGCTCCGTTTGCCTGGGCATGGAGTCAGGGCTGGGGCCGGGAGATGCTCCTTCTTCTGCAGTTTGTGTGGGCATGGAGCCAGGACTTGGGCCGGGAGGCATACATTCCTCAGTGTTCGGGAGCAGGTAAGAAGGCCCCGGCTGCTCTGAGGGCGGGCAAGACACAACATCTTTAGTTTATAGTGAACCCAGCAAAAGCATGCAGCAAAACCCCTCTTTATATACAGTTTTAGCTGAGGCTTCAACCAATCAGCAACGTGCTATTTCCCGCCCAAGTTTCCCTCCAAAACTCTTAAAGATACATTACACCAACTGAAAAAGCTTCTTGGATGAGAAGCAAAACATCTTCAGAGAAAAAAACAGAAAGTCCAGTTCCTCTTGAAAAAGCACCTTTGGGACTCTTCTTAAAAACTTCCAGTGTTGGAATATTCACAACTTCTAGAGGCAAATCGTTCCACTGATTAAATGTTGTAACTATCAGGAAATTACTCCTTAGTTCTAGGTTGCTTCTTTCTTTGGTTAGTTTCCACCCATTGCCTTCAGGTGCTTTGGAGAATAGCTTTCTCCATATCTGAGTTGCAGAAACCCAGATGACTACCAAATGGCAGAAAATTGATTTATTATGATTATTATTATTTCTGTGCAGCAGGTTACCTGGGTTTTTAAAGATCTGGTATAGATCTGGTAATCCTGGATTATTTTTAGAATCATTTATCATTTGTGGTGCCAATATAACAAACTGAGGACAAGCTTGTTGATGGCTGGATGACTCTAGAAAATTCTGTATGGTATTATCTGCGAAACTGGCTATTCTTTTTCCTTCCACAATTTCAGGAGCTATAAATTTCTTGAATAATAAGGTAAGGTAAAGGTTCCCCTCGCACATACGTGCTAGTCATTCCCGACACTAGGGGGTGATGCTCATCTCCACTTCAAAGCTGAGGAACCAAAGATGTCTTCATGGTCATGTGGCTGTCATGACTCAATGCCAAAGGCACACAGAATGCTGTTACCTTCCCACCAAAGGTGATCCCTATTTTTCTACTGGTATTTTTTACCTGCTTTCGAACTGCTAGTTTGGGAGAAGCTGGGACAAGGAACGGGAGCTCACCCCATTACATGGCACTAGGGATTTGAACCGCCGAACTGCCCACCTTTCAATCGACAAGCTCAGTGTCTTAGCCCCTGAGCCACCGTGTCCCCGTGAGTAATGAGTAGAAGAAAAACAGAGCATTTGTTTTCTTAGTAATATTTTGATTACATTTTATAAGCCAATAGTGAGGAAGGAGGAGTTCAAAAGAAGGATTTCTTATCAGAAGTTGTGGCTGCTCCATCACTGGAGGTTTTTAAGAAGAAATTAGAAGTCATTTGTTTGAAACGGTATAAGGTCTCCTAGTTGAGCAAGGGGTTAGACTTAAAACAACTCCCAGGTCCCTTCCAACTCTGTTAATCTGTTGTTGTTGTTTTCCTAGAAACTACTGCAGAATTTTAATTGCAATCAGTCCTTTCTGTTTCTGTTGTTTAATTCTGTTTGAGAAGGCTGCATAGTTTCTCTTTTATAAAGAAATGTAGTCAATGCAACTCACATTCGAAGAGGCAGTGCTATATCACTGTAGAAGCAATGCTGTTACCATAGGTTTGAATATGCCCCTACATTGATTGATTGCTTCATTCATTCATTCATTCATTCATTCATTCATTCATTAGTATATCAAATTTATATGAATTTTGATCACATGATCATGAGGATGCTGCAATGGTCAGAAGTATGAAAAAACAGTCATAAGGCACTTTTTGCGCTGTCATTGTAACTTCCAACAGTCACTAAAGGAATGGTTGGAAGTTGAGGACTACCTCTATGCATGATGCAAACAAAATGAAGTAAATGTAAAGAAATCATTATGGATCTGTATGAAGAATCTCTTTTGGGCATGAGAATCAGAAGATCTCTCTAAGGGGAGAAGAACACATTTTTTGCAAGTCACATTATGGCAAGCATAGTATCATCTCCCTACTTCTGGCTCTAAAATTCTGATCTAGATCAACTTATGGTAGCTTTCTTATTTTTCCAGAAGCTAAGTAGGGTGTTACAGAGGAAGTTAATGGGTGTATGAGGTGGAGCACAAAGTCAATTATTATTATTTATTTTCTGCCTATCTCACTGTAGGGCTGCCCTAGGTGGCTTACAACAATAAAAAGGAAGAAAATGAAAAGAACAGAAGTAAAATAATAGAAGTCTGTAGAGATTCTCAGTCATCCAGGTCATGGTTGTCCCAAAGGTACTTTTTCAGGAAGCAACTGAGAAGTCTTAATGATTAGCACTACTCAGCTGACCTTGAGGACACAGATAAACCTCCAAATTCTTCAACAACCCTCTAAAGCATGGGTGTAAAACTCGCTATGTCTCATTGCCATCACATGACCTTTTTTTCCCATCGTGGAGCTGGGGTGGGCTTCGCTTGCACATGACACATCCGGCCTGCAGGCTGCTAGTTTAACACCCCTGCTCTAAAACAATGTAAATGACCAGCTGTCTGCAAGGAATATAAATCCTTCCATTCCCCACCATCCAGTCAGAGCTGAAGAAACTTCTTGGGTGAGAAGCGAAATGTCTTCAAAGAAAAACAAATAGATTTCACAGAAGATAATGTTGAAAAGGCCCTTTGCAAACTGAAACCATCTCTATCTATTGGACCTGATGGTCTATGCGTATATTTCTTAAAAAAGATTTCCACTAATATAGCAGAACCCCTAAGTATAATCTTTGAAAAATCTTTCAGGACCAGCTCCCTTCCTACGGTCACTAGCCATGGTCATCCCTGTCTTCAAAAAAAGAGTCCCCAGCCTAGTTGAAAATTACAGACCAATTTCTTTATGCTGCGTCACCTGCAAAGTAATGGAATCAATCATCAACCAATCCCTCACCCTCCACCTAGAAACAAACAACCTACTCTCTAATAAACAATTTGGTTTCAGAAAAAAAATTATCCTGTAATTTACAACTTCTGCACTGCAAAAACATATGGACTACAAATCTTGATCAGGGCAAAGCAATAGATGCAATTTACTTAGACTTCTGTAAAGCTTTTGACTCTGTGGTACATGACAAACTTCTTCTAAAACTAAAATCCTACGGCATCTCCAGACCCCTCCATAATTGGATAACAGCATTCCTGTCAAACAGACAACAAATGGTCAAAATAGGCAGTGCCCTATCAAATCATGCTCCTGTCAATAGCGGTGTCCCCCAAGGCAGTGTTCTAGGACCAACACTCTTCATATTATACATTAACGACCTCTGTGACCATATTATAAGTATTTGTGTTCTCTTTGCTGATAATGTTAAACTATTTAACACTACCAACAATATGGCTACCCTTCAAAAAGACCTTGACTTTGTGTCGGAATGGTCAAAAACTTGGCAACTCCAAATCTCAACAAGCAAATGCTCTGACTTATACATTGGAAAAAAGAATCTGAACACTAAATACAAGCTTGGTGGACATTACCTTGTAGATGACCCCCACCCCATTAAAGACTTTGGAGTTTTCATATCAAATGATCTAAATGCCAAAGCCCACTGCAAATACATTGCAAAAAAGGCTTTAAGAGTTGTAAACTTAATCTTGTGTAGCTTCTTTCTTCAGAAAGATTACACTACTAACCAGAGCATATAAAACATTTGCTAGACCAATTCTTGAATACAGCTCTCCTGTCTGTAACCCACACCTCATTTCTGACATAAATACAATTGAGTGTGTCCAGAAATTTTTACAAGAAGAGTTCTCCACTCCTCTGTTTACAACAAAATACCTTATGCTACCAGACTTGAAATCCTGGGTTTAGAAAATTTAGAACGCCGCCGCCTTCAACATGACATGAGTTTAACTCATAGAATCATCTGTTAAAATGTTCCTTCCTGTTGAAGACTACTTCAGCTTCAATCGCAACAATACACAAGCACACAATAGATTTAAGCTTAATGTGAACCGTTCCAATCTTGATTGCAGAAAATATGACTTCAGTAATAGAGTTGTTAATGCCTGGAATGCACTACCTGACTCTGTAGTCTCTTCCCAAAATCCCCAAAGCTTTAACCAAAGACTATCTACTATTGACCTTACCCCATTCCTAAGAGGTCTGTAAGAGGCATGCATAAGAGCACCAGCATGCCTACCGTTCCTGTCCTAATGTTCCCTTTGATTGTATCCAATTTGTATAGTTATTTCATGCTTATACTTATATATACTGTTGTGACAAATAAATAAATAAAAATAAATAAGTAAAAAAAACAAAAACAAGACAGTCCAGTTGCCTCCTGAAAAAGCACCTGTGGGATAAAATAATAGAACCCATAAAATAAAGAATAAAAAAAAACACAACCAGAATACTTCAATATGATAACCAAAACAGATGGGCAGGTGGAGACTAGAGAGGAAGCGGGTGAGTTGGAGTCTGCCATCAGTCCAGCAGCCAGATTGATACTCCCCCATTTGGTCCCCAGGCCAACTGGCAGAGTCAGGTCTTCAGGGTCTTGCAGAAGATTAGGAAGGTGGAGGCAGATCTTCCCTAGAGGGTAGGGCAAAAGTCAGGCACTGTGGCAGGGAAGTCTCAAATTGACTCCTTCTTTAGCGTTTCAAACCATCACCAAGAAAGCATCAGCCATTCGAGGTAGGCCAGGTCAGGAACCAGACTCCAGAAGTATTTTAAGAAAGCTGCTTTATTGCTGTAAGGAATAATGACAGTTTCTCTCTGCCACCTGTCATATCAAACAGAGCTAAACACAGAGCTCTCTGTAAAGGCAAATCCAAGCAGTTGTGCACTGACCTAAGAAATTCTACAGATAGTCCTTATGGTGACTGTAATTGAGACTGGCAATCTGGTTGTTAAGTGAAATGATCACTAAGTGAAACTGTGCTTATGAACTTGCTTTAGCTTTCCTTGGCTTTACACAACGGATGTAAATGTGGACAACGGTTGTAAAGGTACTTCATCACCGTTGTAACTGCAAACAGTTGCTAAAGTAGGCAGTCTTTGAATGAAGACTACTTGTGTTATATGGCAGTGGTCCAAGCCGCCTTGAGTCGCCATGTGCAAATAGGTGGCACTATAAATTTTCTAAAAGAAGTGAATGAATGAATGAATGAATTTTCAAGCAGTTTGACCCTTTATAGAACTGGTTTCTGGGTTACTTTTGTTGTTTGTTATTTGTTTGTTTGTGGCCACTCATCTCCTATGAGCAGGGGTGCGTTCTACTTACCTTTACTACCGGTTCGTAATGGGAGCATGCACGTGCTGATGACATCCAGGTCAGTGGGCGGAGCCTCTTGCCGGTTTTACTATTGGTTCTTGTGAACCAGTCCAAACCAGGGGCAACCCACCACTGCCTATGAGGCAACTCTGCACAGCTTATAACAACATTAGGATACTTTGTTATCCTAATGTCTATTTTGAATTGTACACAATACTTAAGGGCTCCAAGGGGAGAATTTATTTCTTTATTTCCTGGACATATATATTGATTGGATAATAAATGCCTTCTGTGAGTGGCATATATACCAATCCAATAATAATTAAAATAGGACATCAAATACAAAAGAAAAAAATCAAAATGATGAGAAGCAAAAAAATATAAATTACAACCCATCACACTGAGGAAAAACTAACCCAATCACCTCTTATTGCAGAAGTAACAATTTTTCACCTCAGGAAAAAAACAAAGGACAAACCTGAAAAAAATCTGGAAAAGATTCCTAAGGAATTAATGTATGTTTTATAACTCTGTTTATAAAGGAAAAGTCAAGAACAAAACCAAGAAAAGCTACAAAAATGCATGTTCTAATACACATCTAAAACCGAACAATATATGTTTACATTTATTGTAAAAAAGCAATTCAATTTCCATACGTTTCACATGAATATGAAAGATTGTGCATTAAGCGATACCATTTGTATGGTAAAAATTAAATGAGCTAAATAAAGGACAAAAGTGAGTTTTTGAAAAATAAATAAATCTAAAGGACAGCTTTCTGAAATAAAGGGCTGCCCTGTAGGATGTATGATCAATATAGCTACATATAAAGTTGGCTATAATTATTTCAAGACAAAATAATGTAATGCATATGTGTTTTTATACCCCCATCTCCCTCCCTCTCTCCCTCCCTCGTGTGTGTGTGTGTGTGTGTGTGTGTGTGTGTATATATTTGGGGATATTGTTTGCATCAATATGTCTTATAATAACTTGGCATAAACTGAGTTTTAGTATCTTAGGTGAATAAGACTGAAAGCTAAAAATAAGATGATTTCAAAGTGTACTGAATGCTTTTGTTCAATATAGTTCAAAATTTTATCGCTTAATTTTTCTCCTATAATCACAAAAAGATTTTCTCATTGTCTTTTGTGGCTTTTTTTTTTTGAAAAAATTACCATCCCAGGGTATTAATACCTTAGTAGCCTTTCATCCAAATATACCCCCAATCCGATTAGCTTTCTAGACCCCGTATTAAAAGAAATGACAAACCCTATGAAAGCTCACCTCTCATTACATACTCCCAGCAATATTGGCTAGAGATGAGATGACAGCCAAAACAGAAACAAAGAACACATATTTTTTTTTAAAAAATGGCTCAAAATTTGTCAAAACATCATTTCTGTTCATAATAAAGCTTTTGGAAAGTACTTTCAAAACTTGTTTTTAGTATTAAATGGAGTTTAGATGTAAGTTATTAATATGGTGACTTGGCACCAGTTTTAGGCATAAAAGTACACTTTTTTTTGGGGGGGGGAGGTATACCATATTTAGATGTTAATGGAGAGCTCCCCTTTCAGTCTCGCCCGGCTCTTGAGAACAGCCTGCAGCAAATCACTCACAGGTACCCTCTGTCTGGCATCGCTGATATTATTTCAACATAAACATTTTCCTCACTGCCAGATTCACTAATGGGGAGAGGGGATGGCCCATCCACCACATGTTAAGTAGGTGGTGCCAGTACATGTTTTGCTATAATGCACTTTTGTATGGTAGGTGCAGGACTCAATATTCCTTCTTCTTCTTTTTTTTTTCATCCTTTTAGTGCTGAGAGGCATCTACTGGCTTTTAGGTTTGCATCTAGTATATGGAAGTCCACCTCTTTTCCAAATATTGCTTTGTTGTTGTTAGTTGCAAAGTCATGTCCGACCCATTGCAACCCCATGGACAACGTTCCTCCAGGTCTTCCTGTCCTCTACCATCCTCTGGAGTCTATTTAAGCCAGGAGTAGTCAACCTTTTTATACCTACCGCCCACTTTTGTATCTCTGTTAGTAGTAAAATTTTCTAATGCCCACTGGTTCCACAGTAATGCTCTGTGTATCATTGTCTGCGCATGCCTCTCACACTTAGTGGATTGGGTTGGGGGGGGGCGCCGGCTACCAGCTCTGCTTGTCTGTTACAGCTGGGTGATGTGGGGGGAGATGCACAAGCTATTCTGGGACGAGGCTCTTTTGCTTGCGGTCACACTATAGCGCCATTTAGTTTCACTTACGTAATGTGAACTAAAGTTATGCGCGGGCGATACAAATAGTATATTTTCGGAAATTTAAATTGTCACCGGGAATTTTATGAAAACCTAATGAAAATGTTTTTCAATAATGCTATGAAATTTTTTTAAAAAGTCAGTTAAATTTTAAAAAAGGAAAGTGCTTCAGTATCGGACAAAAACCCTACTGCCTACCATGAAAGCTGGAACGCTGACTAATGGGCGGTAGGGACCAGGTTGACTACCACTGATTTAAGCTCACACCTACTGCTTCAGTGACTCCATCCAGCCACCTCATTCTCTGTCGTCCCGTTCTTCTTTTGCCTTCAATCTTGCTGCCAATCTTTCCCAGCATTAGGCTCTTCTCCAGTGAGTCCTTCCTTCTCATTAGGTGGCCAAAGTATTTCAGTTTCATCTTCATATCTTCATATTCAAATATTGCTGATCTTGTATTATTTTAGGGTATAGATAATCCTGGACTTGCAAACTAGTGATCCCTGGGAATAGGAAGAGAATGGGCCTTTTAGTATGTCATTGTTCTGAAAACCTCAGTGGTAATTGAGTATCAGTAGCTACTCGTGCTGCATGTTGCTTTTGGCTGTAAAAAAAAGTACAATGATGACAGACACCATCCTCTAAAAGCAGCAGGGTGAGCGAAGCCCTCATTTTCATGGGCACCCTTTCGAACAGTGGTCGCCAACTGGTGGTCCGTGGACCACTGGTGGTCCGCAAGAAAATTTTAGTGGTCCCCTGAAAAATTATTTGCATTTTTTATATTGCACTAAATCAGGGGTCCTCAAACTATGGCCCCTGGACTGGATCCATGCAATGAACGCTTGTGTTGCTGCAGAGAGTCTCCCCCTTCAGGGTCTTTTTGTGTGGGATGGGGTCTGCTTCAGCCTCCTGGTGTGGGGCTTTGGGTGAAGGCTGGAAGGAAGTGCTGCTGCTGGCGAAGAGTCAGAGGGCCTTGTTCTAGTTCTTGTTCTGCATCATGGCCTAGAACTGGCTGACCATCTCAGCCCGCTGAGCCTCCAGGCACCGGTACCTGGCCTTGCACTCCTGCAGGTCTTTCCTCTACTTGGAAAGCCTATGCTCCTAGTCCTCAGTGAGGTGCTTCTGCTGAGCCTCCTTCTCGGTCAATTTGAACTGAGCCAGCTGTTTTGCCAATTCTTTCTCATGGTGGCTGCTTAGCTCCAGCAACTGCTTCCTGTTGGGGCCCTAAGGAGCCTGTCCAGGCAGGGAAGGAGTGGGTAGGAGGGGAGGGGTGAGTAGAGGCCAGTGAGGTGCCCCTCAATGTGAGTGACATCTGTTGGTCATGGCCACCCAGTCACATGACTACCTAGCCACACCCACCCAGCCGGTCATTAAGCAGATCATATTAGTGGTCCACGGGCTTTAAAATTATGAATTTAGTGGTCACTGAGGTCCGAAAGGTTGGGGACCCCTGCTTTGGAAAGCATCAGTCCTTGACATCTTATAACAGCTGCATTCAAATTTCAGTTTTGTTGGGGGAAGAGAATAAGAGAAGCCATGACATAGTCTTCCAAGAATCCTGGATACCAACCGAGATCTTTCAGCTTGGGTCTACTTTCTATCCCTGTAGCAAGTGAATGCAGAGGGAGGAGAGAACTACAGAACAGGAGGAAGAGCCACAACCAAGGCCATAGTCAGCTAAGTGGAGACTGAGCCGAGGCCAAGAAATTAGTTTGAATAAACATCTCAGTCTAGTCCTTCTCTAGTTCAAACACAGATAAAGCGATAGAGGGGGAAGCACTTTCAGAATTGCAAGATTCTGTTATTGTAACCATTCTAATAAAAGTAATCCTGATCTATTGGGCCATACTTTCTTAGTTTAGTGTTCCTTGTTTGGGGTAATGGAACTGTACCCTACAGCATTATTCAGTTGATGGCAGAGAGCAGTGGTGGGTTTCAAAAATTTTTACTACCAGATCTGTAGGTGTGGCTTGGTGGGCATGGCATGGCTTGGTGGGCATGACATGGGAAGAATACTGTAAAATCTCCATTCCCTCCCCACTCCAGGGGAAGGTTACTGCAAAATCCCCATTTCCTCCTGATCAGGTGAGACTCGGGAGGCAGAGAATAGATGGGGGTGGGGCCAGTCAGAATTTTTACTACCAGTTTTCTGAACTACTCAAAATTTCCGCTACCGGTTCTCCAGAACCTGCTGAAACCCACCTCTGGCAGAGAGACAAGAAAGACCAGCTCAAGCTCTGGCAGATATTTTCCTGCCATGGAAATCAGATAAAGTTTGCAAATTCAAAACTGAGATGGGCACAGCCCTGCTCTTGTGGAAGAAAGGCCAGGTATGACGAGCATGCCTGTTTCCAAAAGAAGATGTGCCCAGTTGTTCTTAGCTCATGCTCTCATAGGTACTTCAGCACATTCAAGCTATCACCTTCACCTCATTCGCCATCTCCTCTTTGCAGTTCTGGCTATTCTCTCTGCCTAAAGCAGAATCCACTGAGATCATCACCGGGGAGGCTTCATAAGGGCCCACACATCCTCCCTCCTGACCAGAAACAAAGGAAAAGTCAAGTTTGTCTGGAAAAGAATCCAACTTTAAGCTTGTCTTATCTCCACACACCCGCCACCTCCTCATGTGGGATCACCGCTATCACCCTACAGCACGCGGGGTGAGTGCTGATTCACCATTCAGGCGGCTGATAAAACGGGCTGCATGAATTGCCCCTTTCAAGTGCAATTTGTGCTGTGCAGCCACAATCTTTCAAGTGCAGTTTGTGCCGTCCAATCTTTATCACCAGCCTCAAGGAAGGGAAATCAAAAGCCAGCTAAAAGCTTTCCTTTTCTGATCTTGTCCAAGCCTCATGGGAAGATGAATATTGCACAATTCTCCTTTCCCCAACACTCTGCAGCAGCAACAGCAGCAGCAGCAACAGGCAGATAAGCACAAAGCTGCAACCAACCAACCCTCTGCAGCAGGGGTGAAATCTACTTGCCTTCCAAACTGGTTCGGAAGTGCATGCGCCCCAAGCGCGCATCACATGCATGCGCCGACCCTCTGCACATGCGCAAACCCTTCTGCGCATGCATGGAGGCTAAAAAACAGGTTACTTCTTGGTTAAAACCAGGAAGTAACGACGACCGGGCGGGTGGGTGGAGCCTTGCACCACCATCACTACCGGTTCAGCCAAACCGGTCCGAACCGGGAGCATTTCATCCCTGTTCGCCAGACAGGAAAAGGTACCCAGCAAACACAGATATCCAGGGCAGGAATTGCTATGGATGCCTTCGAAGAGATTTTGCACACATCTTGATTCTTCTGATCTGCCATAGCTTTCCATGGTTGCTGTACGGACAGTCCTCATCTTACAACCACCACCGGGATCAGAAATTCTATTGCTGAGCAAGAGGGTTGTTAAGTGAGTTGTGTTTGATTTTTATGACATTTTTTTTGCCATGGCCATTAAGCACTAATCACTGCAGGTCATGGCCATTAAGCAAACTGGTGCTTCTTTCATCGTTTGTGTGTTGGAAGCCAGTTGGGAAGGTCACAAATGGCACTCACCTAATCCCAGGACTCTGACATCATCATAAACACATACTGATTGCCAAGCACCTGAATTTTCATCACATGACAGTAGTCATAAGAATCAGATGTTAAGTCACTTTTTTCAGTGCCACTGAAACTTTGAATGGTTGCTAAATGAATGGTTGTAAATCAAGGACTAACAGTAATTTGGAGGCCATGCCAGGCACAGGCACCAGAAAAAGTACTGGTGTTAGAAATACAGTAATTTGTGGATCTCATTGGTATATACAAATGCCCAATATGGATGTCTCTGAAAGTAGTGGTTGTTCAAATGGCTAAGCTAAATATATTGGTTTGTCCTCTTATTCATCATGAGTCTTAATGAGATTAAAATCTGTGGCTCTTCAATAGATTCAGCTCTGAAAGTCAACATGAGTCATACATTGTGAGGTTCAATTAATGAGTCCACTTACTATAACCCTTTTATTGAATCTCTCTCACATTTATTATCATCATCACCACAACTTAACTATTCCAAAGCATTTTACTAAGCCGTGCATCGTTCTGGATCTGGATCGCGTACCTATTCCTCCAGTCAAGCTATGCTTCCTTTTTCACTGGATGGCAATATATATGCTTGGGCAGGGGGTTGGACTAGATGACCTACAAGGTACCTTCCAACTCTGTAATTCTGTCAATATTCTGTCAGTAATATATTTCATCAAGGGGAAATTTAGACTTTTAACATCACAGGTGGGCCAGCTTTCACCTAATGAAGTGAACTAGGATCAGATGCTTTGTCAGAAAGGAAAAGCACCAGGCCAGTCTGAAGCTAATCTCCAGCATTCAATTCTTTGCTCTGGGTTCGAGCTTCAGAGAAAAAAGAGTGACTGCACAAGAATGTTGATTGTAAGCAGTGGTGGGTTGCTCCCGATTAGGTCCGGTTCTATAGAACCGGTAGTAAAACTGGCGGGAGGCTCTGTCCACCCGCCACGATGTCATCCTGGGTGATCTGCGCATGTGTAGAAGTGCACATGCACATACGAGTGAAGCAAACGAGCATGCATAATCCCATTGCGAACCGGTAGTAAAGGTAAGTGGGGCTGTGGTGGCTCAGGGGCTAGGACATCGAGCTTGTCGATTGAAAGGTCGGCAGCTCAGCGGTTCGAATCCCTAGTGCTGCCGTGTAACGGGGTGAGCTCCTGTTACTTGTCCCAGCTTCTGCCAACCTAGCAGTTTCAAAAGCATGTAAAAATGCAAGTAGAAAAAAATAGGGACCACCTTTGGTGGGAAAGTAACAGCGTTCTGTGCGCCTTTGGCGTTGAATCATGCCGGCCACATGACCACGGAGACATCTTCAGACAGCGCTGGCTCTTTGGCTTTGAAATGGAGATGAGCACCATCCCCTAGAGTCGGCAACGACTAGCACATATGTGTGAGGGGAACCTTTACCTTTTTTAGTAAAGGTAAGTAGAACCCACACCTGATTGTAAGGAAGCATATTTTGTGACAATGTATAATAGACAAGGCTTATTTATTAAGGCATTAGTCTTGGCTTCCAGATTCATGGCTTCATGGAGCTTTAGCCTTAAACATATATTAATAAATCAGAAATATGTGTTTTTTTACATGTGTATATATACATGTAACCTATGCTTCTGCATGAACTCAAATGCAATTTATATGGAGCAGGCCTGTTAATGGTATTCATTCAAAAGAATAGTGTGTTACTCAAATTACTTCTGATGGCCTTGTCAGTAATTCTTTGTGGAACTGGTTATTTTTGAACTTTGGCTCCTGCCCCTTTTTATTTGACAATTTGGATAAGGATGAAGCCCAGAGTTGAGTGTTTCAGGAAAAAAAGGGGGACTAAGACTAGTGAGGTTTAACTCGACACCCTTCTTTTTTATTATTTAATGGAGTTTAAGTTTAAAGTATAGGCCTGCATTAAAAGCCAGGGCATAATTGCACTAGAGGGAATTCTGCCATCTGATACGACAGCTTCTAAAAAGATGCGTAGGGGATACGTGGCAAGGAGTGAGAAACAGCATAGAACTCAACAGTGCTGTAAAAATAAAGACCTAGTCTTGTCAAGAAGACTTTAAGAACTCCCCGAAGCAGCCGTTTCAGCGAAATATCTTCAAAACCAGAAGAGAAGCGAGATGGAACAATTGGCAGCAAGTCGGGTATAAAGAACAGAGGGTAGAGCGCTGCAAATTTGTTTTCTAACAACTTAGCATCCTCCACCAAACTAGAATACATTACAACCTGGAGGAAGAGGTCTTTCATGGGATCTGCATCAGTGGTGCTATTCAGCAGATTCTGACAGGTTGTGGCGAACCGGTAGCGGAAATTTTGAGTAGTTTGGAGAACCGGAAAATACCACTTCTAGCTGGCCCCAGAGTGAGGTGGGAATGGAGATTTTGAAACATCCTTCTTCTGATATGCCCACCATGCCACGCCCACAGAACCAGTAGTAAAAAAAAATTGAATTCCACCACTGAACTGCATGGATCTTTTTGAAAATAATTTGTGGCTACATATTGTTTTAAAAACTCATATATGAGCAAGTTGTATATTTTTTTAAAAAAAGGTTTTCCTGTTAATGTTGTACAAGAGAGGTCGTTAAAGCCTTTTGCACCAGGAGAAGCTAGTAGAAAAATTGCTGTAAATTAAATTCCTTTTTTGTGGGGAGGGGAGCTACACCCCATTGGCTCTGAAACTTTTCTCCCATCTCATTTGCGAACTTTTTCACAAGCTCCGTTTGAGGCAGGAGGGCAGAGGCGGAAAGCCATAAATTCACTCCTTCAGTGTAAAGGTGATAAAAGAGGCCTTTTCAGGTTTCATCCCAAGAGTCATACCATTTTTCTAAAATATAGTCGCCCTGCTGTATTTTGACAACTTTCTGGGTAAAATGTGTTTGTAAGCTGCTTCATGCTTGAAGAGCCACTGACCTGCAGTTTACCTTTGACTGCAATACAGGCTTCTTGCCCTTCCACGCAATTAAGTAACTCTAAGGTCCACCATGCAGGTTCCGCTGCCCTGGATGCCTTTTTAACTGAAACAGACAACTGGGGGCTCATGGGGGGGGCATGGGGGGGTCTTTTAATGGGTCACTTAACCATCAGGTGATGTGGCTCATTGTGTTTGCTCTTTCTAAATGGTTGCCATTTGTATAGCCCTGCATCCATTCCCTGTCCGGAGAGAAACAGCCAGCATTTGACCAAGGATATTTTTCAGATTTCCTTTCCCCCCCCCCCATCCAGCTGTCAGACACTGTGTATTTTTCCAATGTCAAAAAGACTTTTAGATAAAGGGAAAAGATAACATGATGATTTTTTTTTTAAAAAAAGTAAAGGTTAGGAAATAGTTATGGATAAAAGCTGGGTTCACCAGATGGGTATGGCTTCCAAGGATATCTCTTGATTTTAAAGGATGATCATTTAAATCATGTACTTCTCTGCTTATTTTATTTATCTATTTCATTCCTCTATTGATTGGCCCCTTTTTCAGGTTTCCCCTTTTCAAGGGGACTTGGGTCAAAATCTTGAATAAAGGTAAAAAGGTAAAGGTTCCCCTCGCACATACGTGCTAGTCGTTGCCGACTCTAGGGGGTGGTGCTCATCTCTGTTTCAAAGCCGAAGAGCCAGCGCTATCTGACAACGTCTCCGTGGTCATGTGGCCGGCATGACTCAACTCCAAAGGCGCACGGAATGCTGTTACCTTCCCACCAAAGGTGGTCTCTATTTTTTCTACTTGCATTTTTACGTGCTTTCGAAACTGCTAGGTTGGCAGAAGCTGGGACAAGTAACGGGAGCTCACCCCGTTACACGGCAGCACTAGGGATTCGAACCGCAGAGCTGCCGAGCTTTCTCTTGAATGGAAACTTGAATTGAAACTCTTGAATAGAGTTTGCCAAATAATAAAAGCAGAAGCTCTAACATAAATACAGCAGCAATAGAAAGGGCAGGAGGGAATCAGCTGTGGTAAAGAGACATGCAGCTTTACAGTAATATATACTAAATAGGTTAGACATAAATGCATTTGGAATACATATTAAGTCTTCAATGCCGCAAACTCTTTGCAGCAGATAGAACAAACCTATAAAACAAATCCATGTTTATGTTCTGGACTGTATTCAATAGTGTTGGAATGAAAGCATGAGAAGAAAGTTCTAGAAAATGGGAAAATGCTTTTCACCCCAATGAATATCGAGGGTGAATTGAACTATGGTATTCATGTTTACTGTTCAATAGATAACTGCTCTGTCTCAGCAATCTGGAACAACACAGCAAGCCTCAAATTGAAAATTAAGGCCAAAATTAGCTCACAAACCAATTAAGATAGTGAAGTCTTTATCTTGTGCTTATTCCCAGCATTTCGTAATAAAATAAACTCATTCTCCTGGATGCAGAAGTTCTTTTTTGTGTGTGCCACAAATAGCAGTTGTATATGTACCATCTACAAATGTTATAATTTCCATTAAACCTAAACTAGGGACTAATGCTTAATATACAGTAGTGGCCAAAATTGTGGAAACCTTTTGGGAAACGTGGTTTTTTTTGAGGTTTAGTAGGCTAATAACACTACTTTTTTTTTCGAGTTTCAAGATAATCATACTCTACTGCTGGAAAGGCCTGGAAATAGCCCAGACCTTAACCCAATTGAAAATTTATGGAGCCGACTAAAGAAACTTATTAGTCAGAAGCGACCCAGCAATAAAACCCAGGTAATAGAAGCAATCATTCAATCTTGGTTTCACATTATAACAGCTGCAGAACTAAAAACTTGGTTCACTCCATGGGAAGAGGTTGTAAAGCCGTAACTAATGCTAAAGGTTATCGAACTAAGTATTAACTGAGGTGATAACTTTTGTATATCTCATTTTTTCTATAGTGATAATTTTTGTATATTTTGTTTTTTCTACATATTTCACTTTTCTTCTTTATACTGTAACTGCTATTCTAATAGCAAATCATTCATGTTATTGCATTACATTCTTGATTAAATTATCTTTCTATTGATATATAATTTTATGGTACTACTCCAAAAAAAAAAAAGTGGTATTATTAGCTAGTTTTAGAAAATACTTTTCCCAAAAGTTTTCACAATTTTGGCCTCTACTGTACCTTATTACATCAATGGATTCCATTTGATAATTCTAGCATAAAAGAATAAATAAATTCTTCTGGGGTAAAGAACTGTATCCTGTCAATCTATTCCCAATCGAGGCAGCTGTTCAGAGAGGCAAGGAGAAGGAGGAGGAGCAGTGGTGGGATTCAACCAGTTCGCACCACTTCGGGAGAACTGGTTGTTAACTTTCTGAGCAGTTTGGTGAACTGGTTGTTGGAAGAAATCATTAGGACAGAGAACCGGTTGTTAAATTACTTGAATCCCACCACTGAGGAGGAGGAATGTTTTTACTTCCTCAGTACCATATGTGAAGATCATATACTATACTATTTGGCATACAGTATCAGAATTATAGGATGGAATTAATCAGGTATCTATTGGCTTCTTTTAATAATTTTGAGTTCCTTCAGCCAGGGATTTGAGCCTGGCATCTCAGTATTCAGTAGTCTGCTATTTTACTTGGGTATTTCAATGTAGGCTAATGGAGAGAGACGGGGAAGTGGGGGGGGGGGGAGAGAGAGAGATCTTGTTAATGAAGTAATGAAAAGAGATCTCTTGAAATTGAGAGCTTTCTGCAGTTCTGTTACTGAGAGATAATTAACATATATAGGTATTATTTTCAGAGTTACACATGTGTATGCTTCCCCTCTCTTTCTCATACACAAGCATGCTGTATTTATGGAAAGTGCCTGCCTCCAATAATTATTCTTGAAAGAGGAGGATGATCTTATACTTGCTAAGACGGCTGTATTGCAAGAAGATTGTTAAAAGCCAGTAGATTGAAAGGACGTGAAGGTACCTTGGTGCATCTTAGGATAACAAGTGTATCAAGAAAAGAAAAATGAGAGAAACTGCTACTGGGTCAATAATGTAATGTGTTTTTTTTATACCTACTGCATTTCAGATAACAGCAAGAAGATTTTAGTGCTTAACAATGATGAGTCACTATTGTGATCTGTGCTGATTCATTTGACACAATAGTTTTGGTATCAAATTAATTTCAGTTGGAAATTATTGTTATGGGAAAGAGGAGGAGTGAAAAAGAAAGTAGAGATAGTTCTCAGTGACCATTCAACGTTACAACAGCGCTGGAAAAGGTTACAGTATTTATGACCTTTTCTCACACTCCATGGTCATGTGATCAAAATTCAGACGCTTGGCAACTGGTTCATATTTATGAGGACTGCAGTGTCCCAAAGTCATATGGTCATCTTTTGCAATCTTCTTGACAAGCAAAGTCAATGGGGAAGCCAGATCCACTTAACAACTATGTTAACTGACTTAACAAGTGTGGCTAGAAAGGTCATAAAATGGGGCAAAGGTCACTCAACAACTGTCTTGCTTAGCAGCAGAAAATTTGGGCTCAGTTGTGGTTGTAAATTAGGCCTACCTGTAAGGCAAAGATAAGTATCGCATAAGGTGTGATTCAGCAGTAGCAAAGTTTTGTTGATAATAAGCCTTTAAGTCTCCAGGTTATTTTTCTTGGGAAGTTATCTTCCAGCTTTCCTGTTCACTACCTAATCTGCATTTGTGTAGGATCTCCCAGAGAGAGACCATTTAGCTGCTCCATTGTCAATGCATTTGGACACCTTGTCAAAACAACATAATTTCACTTTGTAACTTTCTGACACCCGTATTTATTGCACCTGTCTTTCCTCATGATTTATAGCCTGCCTGGTGAGTATTATTCCCCAACTTGCAGTTTACGATAGGAGATAAGTGAAGCAAGGTAAGAGGAGTCCTGCAAGGAGTACAAATTTGTAGATGTATGTTATTTTCTCCAGACTCCCCACCCAATAGAAATTAACTTCATTTTTTTCTTTTCAGTGGATGGCAACATCAGGATAATCTAAGGTACTTCTTCTATCTAAAGGAAAGATGGAGTCTTTATAAAGATTAAAAGATGAATATAACTCTTTTACTTAATGCTACAATAAAAAAGACCAGAGAACAAAAGGCTAGGATCAGATGCTTTATCAGAAAGGAAAAGCACCAGGCCAGTCTGAAGCTAATCTCCCGCATTTGATTCTCTGCTCTGGGTTCCAGCTTCAGAGAATCTCTGCAGAGTATTGGTATTAATCTGCAGATAGTGCTTGCAGATAACATAAAAATATTACTTATAAGCATTACAGCTAAGAAATCTACTCCACAAGCAGCTTTATTTTAATTACAATTGATTTTCCCCCTTTTATTTTGAAGGAAAGCATTGAGTTCTGATTTTTGTCGGGACTTGCATATATATACAGTTTAGATAGACAGACAGACAGACAGACAGACAGACAGATGAGAGAGAGATGATAGGTGATAGAAAGAGATGTGTTGGATATGTTTGCCATTTTGGGTTGTTTGTATAAAATAAAGATGGGAAACAAACAAACAAACGAACAAATATCTCAGGTTATTCTTTGAGGTTATTAAAGCCTAAGATAATTTTCCTTGAGTTTGGCCAGTAAAGCTGTAAGCTCTACACACAAGTGAGTAAGATGAACTGTAGATAACACATTCTGGATGAGATCTGTTGATGTTTAGAAGCATGATTTCCAAGCAAAATGCGAGTACATTAGAGCAATGCCATTGACGTCAATTCCTGTACTTAAAAATAGATTTTTGTTCCAAGTCGTTTTTTTTTAATGAATGTTTTATCTTTTCTTTTCTTTTTTTTTAAAAAAATGAAATAGCCAGCGAGTACAAGAAAAACATCAGCATAGGAAATGGGACATCTTCCTCCTATTTGCTCCTCCTCCCCATCTGAGTACTTGGCTTTGCCAGCCAATTGCCAGGCCTGTGACATCACCGCTGGCAAAACATTTGCTGTAAGATTAGAAGACCTTCAATGACATCACCCCCTATCTAACAGATGGTTTCTGTATATTGTGCCGTTTGAGGTCATTATTCATGCTTTGGTCAGTTGAATTCAGGAAGCCAAAGACCTGCCAAAAATTTAAAAGAAACCCTGAAACCTGGAACTAGTTCAAAGACAAATAAATAATTTTATTGATTAGACTCCTGGCTTTTCATTTCCCAACCCGTGTCATCATGAATCATCAATACATGATAATACCCCAGCAATTCTATAGTAGTGTGTGTGGAATTAAGTGCTTGGAAACAAGGTGAATGATGAAAGATTAAAGGGGACTGGCACTTTCACAGAAGGGGAAGGAAGAAAAAAGAAAAGAAAAAAGGAATCCTCCCTCCCTCCCTCCCTCCAGCTGCCGCCAATAAAGCTCCATTGCTGAGCATAAAATGTGCCAGGAACTATTTACTTGATGCAAGGGGCATGGATTAAGTGATTTTCTGTTTATTTTCCTATTAGACTTGTTGACTTCATCGCCCGCTTTCGGCTCGACTCTGAGGCACAAGAAAGGCGTGCTTTTCACCAAGATGAACGTAGGCCAAAAAGGAAGTTCCTTCAAAAAGGCCTCAGTCAGGCACTAGACCAAGACTGAGATAGAGCACCATGTTGGCAGGGAGTAGAATTTCAGTGTGTGCATGTGTGTACATAAGCACACATGAATATGTGTACATGCCTGAGTATTTGAGTGTAGAGTAACGTGAAAGGGAGAAAGGGGGGAGGGGAGAGAGAAACTTTCCAATAAGAAAGCTATAGGGCAGGGGTCTGCAAACTTGGCTCTTTTAAGACTTGTGGACTTTAACTCTCAGAGTTCCTCAGCCAGCTGAGGAACTCTGGGAGCTGAAGTCCACAAGTCTTAAAAGAGCCAAGTTTGCAGACCCCTGCTATAGGGCAACCTTAGCTTCTGGTAAGAAGGAATCGGAAGGAAGGGATGAGTGATGTTTTCCATAATCCAATTGTAATTGACATACATCTCACAAAAATGGTGCATGTCTGCAACTTCTAATATGTCTTCTAATACTTAGAAAGTATTACTTCATAAGTAGTGCAAGCAACTTCCAAGGTAATGGTTCAATCATCAGTACCTGAATTTAAACATGCTTGGGATAAACACATGCCCGTCATATGACAAAAATTAAAAGTATAAAAAAACAAAAGCATTAAAATAATAATTAAAAATAACAAATAAATAAATTAAAAAGGGGGGGGAAAACAAATAAATTCAAAGGGCAGGCTTGATGGACCACTAGGTCTTTTTTCTTCTGTCAGTTTTCTACGTTTCTGCATTTCTGCAGTGGAATTATCAAATCTACTCCTTAAGCCAGGGGTGTCCAAACTTGGCAACTTTAAGACTTGTGGACTTCAATTCCTAGAATTCCTCAGCCAGCAAAGCTGGCTGAGGAATTCTGGGAGTTGAAGTCTACAAGTCTTAAAGTTGCCAAGTTTGGACACAAGCTTTGCTGGCTGAGGAATTCTGGGAGTTGAAGTCTACAAGTCTTAAAGTTGCCAAGTTTGGACACAAGCTTTGCTGGCTGAGGAATTCTGGGAGTTGAAGTCTACAAGTCTTAAAGTTGCCAAGTTTGGACACAAGCTTTGCTGGCTGAGGAATTCTGGGAGTTGAAGTCCACAAGTCTTAAAGTTGCCAAGTTTGGACACCCCTGCCTTAAGCAAAATGTGGCTCAACCCAATAGGGCTTATGATGCATGTACAGAAGGGTATGTGGTTTGTTTATTGGGAGTTTGGGGTAATTCACTGCTGGATGTGTATGGTAGAAATCTAATGCTTAAATTCAGTGAGTTATCACTTGCATGCTGGTTAGCAAATTTTAGATTGGTTTTAGTATATTTGTCACATTGAGTCCTTCTTCAGGATGCTTGGGCAGTCTATAATTTTGATTAAATAAACATTTAAATAAAGGACTCAAGCATTTGTATTGGGTTAAATAGAGCCACAACTGTAGCAAAACAGGATCAGAAGATTATTTTCTCTTATTTTCCCCACCACAACGACCCTGTGAGGTAGGTTGGGCTGAAAAAAACTGACTGGCTTTCAAGGTGAAATTAGAACTCACCCTTTCCCAGTTTAGCGTGGAGAGAAATAGAATATATATTTTGAGGAATGGATGTTCCCAACCCTCTTTATGTTTCAAAGAAGGCTCTCCATTATATAACATTGTAGACAATGATAATGAAAGTACCGGGAGAAATTCCAGACAAGATTTCTGAGCTCAGATTTTTCCAGGATTTTAAGCACAAACATTTCACAGGGTAAGAAAAGTAAATTCCAAGGCAATCTACTACAAAGGACAGTTTGGATATTTTTTTTATTTTGATGATGAAAATGATAACTAATAAGCAGAATGTAAGCATTCGTCATATCTGTTAAAAAAATGAAGACAATGAAATCAGTATTAAGTCTCCACTAATAGTGAGGTTTCACTTAGGAAGTAGATACAAATTCACCAAAATTCTTTTCATTTGAAGCTAATTCAAGAAAAATCCAGTCAACATGAATGTGATGGCAAATCCCCATCATTCATTCCTATGTTGTTCTAATGATTAGTATCTCTTCCCAATACTGATGAGTGAGATTGTGGTGCAATGGCCATATAGAAAGCTAGAAGACTTTTGAAACTTCCAGTTGTGTTGCTTGTTGTTTGTGACATATTGTTGTTCCATTAATTTTACACCTCTGGATTGTTCAGTTCTTCTCACATATGTTTTCAATCAGACAGAATTCTGTCTGCAAAAGTGTGCGGTGGGCTACAAAGAACAAGCAAACAAAATTCCATCTCGCAGACATTTAGATTTTGATTGATTGTGTGATGAGTTGAAGGCTGTCAACACAGTTTGGGGGAGGGGCAAGTGACTGGTTTAGTTTTAGGCAAATCAAGCCAATCTGATTAAGAATGGGCAACAATAAATTGTTTATTTATTGGCAGAATACTTGAAACATTCACACATTTCTTCATAAGCTGGGTAGAGAAAAACAGAATAAGTGAGAAAGTTCAACTGACAGGTTCTGTTTGTTGCCTTGTTAAGCATAAGGCATTTTGAATCTTTGTATTTGGTCATCTCTATGTCCCAAATGACATGTAAATTTACTATTGTAAATTATCTGTTTCTCTCCTTCCTCCATAGTCAAACTATTATTTCCCGATTCTAGCAATTGGCTTCAATCCAGGCCCTACAAATCTGTGACCATTGTCTTTTGTAGCTCACATGACTCATCGTAAGTTTCTATAGTAAAATTTGAAAAGCACATCATCGATTCTATATTATTAGTATCATTTATTATTGAAAATAAGGATTATTGAAAATATTGCAACTGAAAAATTAGTCTTTCTAATGCTGGAAAAAAATTATTTTATGTACATGTAGCCAAAGTACATTTTTCTTCTGCAGGGTTTTGCTGTAATTTTTGTTGTGTATGCAAAGAGAGTTAAAAAACATCCTTGTCCTCTTTTCCAATTGTGTGGGTCCTCCTTTGCATGTTAGATACCTGGCAACCTTACCCAGGATATATTCCCCCAAGTTTTCCACAATTGCATGAGTTACAAAGTTTGAGATTTAAAAAAAAAAACTTCTTAATGTATTGATCTTAGAGAGATCCCAAACCAGTGCTGTTGGGTTGAGATTCCAGCAATCGGAATTAGAATCCATGGGACTAAAAGGTTTGATAAAACTGTTCTCATGTAACTGACTGAATGACATGAGAAAACATTGTTTGCTTGTTGGCAATTCTAATTACTTTTGTTTGTCCTTTCCTAAGCTACAGTTCTGTGTACTCTCTTTCCCACACTTTTAAGGTAAAGCATAAAATAAGAAATGTGAGGTCAGAAGTAAGACTGGAGATACACTGTGACTTTAAAGGCTCAATCTGACTCTGGATACCTGCAACCAAGACCCTTCTGTCTCCTTTGCATGCCTTGAAGTTGATATGCTTCAAGAGAGTTGAAGCTGGCATAAAGTTACTCTTTCTCATTGGCTTCAACAAAAAGGGATTTTTTAAAAAGGAAGTGTGGAGGGAGCTTAGAAGATAAGGAAAACAGAGATATTTCACAAGAAGAGTCCTCTACTCCTCTGCTCGCAACAAAATATCTTATGCCACCAGACTCGAAATTTTGGGCTGATAACTTAGAACTTCGCCGTCTTCGGTCTGACCTAAGCATAGTACATAAAATCATCTGCTACAATGTCCTACCAGCCAATGAATACTACAGCTTCAACCAAAACAATACAAGAGCACACAATAGATACAAACTCATGGTAAACCGATCCAAACTAGACTGCAGAAAATATGACTTATCCAGTATTATCTCACAATCAAAATATTATCCATATCTACCTTTGTGATTGCCAAAGGTAAGCTAGATGCTGTCACCTAGCTGAGACAGCAATTCACATACAATAACAAGACATTATAAATTGGCCCATCTCTTCTCCAAATTGCTTGAACAGCCACAACGTGTCTTTTACCCCCCTAAGCTGAGCCAAAGCACCACATGTACACATGATTTTAAACGTACTGCTAAATATACTGTATACTGTTGCTTTGCACGGCAGCGGAATTAGTAAGAAACACACTCTATGCTCCTGTCTATTTAAATACACAAAACAAAAACATAAAGAGGTAGGGGGAGAACTGATTATTTATGAACGTAAATATCTTGCTCTTAAATAAAAGAAGAGGAAAAAAATGCTGTCCTTGCAGAGGTGGAACTATTTAATATATTTTAATGGGCTCTGCTAAGGTAAATGGGGTGTATATTTAACTGCTACTTTCAAAGGCCTGTCCTGGACACATTTCCAAAGAACCAGGTAACGGTTCTTTCGAAAGTCATTAGCTATTCAGGATACTTGACTCTCTGGGTGTTCTCAGAAGAGGCAATGTTCATTTGTAAAAGTTGTCGTTTACTGTTACGCCAGCTTAGAAAGGCGTGATGGCGCATATCTGCGGAAAGGAAGGGAAAGACAGCTCTGACTTATACTTCCATAGACTAAACAGTGACTCCTCAGCTCTGCCCAGCTCTAGGTCGGTCAAAACTTTGGCAGGCCCCATGAATAATAGTTACCTAAGAAATGTTAACAGCCTTCCCACCCATTGAGGTGGCCAAAAACTGGATAGCAAAACATTCTCCGTCGCCAACTCTTAACAATGCCAGCTTCTTATGCTAGAAGATCTTTGATTGCTCTCGACTTGCCATCTTTCTTTCCTGCATGTGTCTATCTTCCTGCATTTTGGGGGGAGTGGGAAAGAATCACAAAATGCATGGGCTTCGTGCTGGTTTCTTAGAGAAATTTGCTACAGTCAAATGACTTGATCTGAAGGCATTAGCACTGATCCATGCTCCAAATCCAAAGACATTAGCCCTCACAGTGAACATCATTATTCTAGCCATTGTCTCTCCACTGCAGGATGAAGGCCTCTTTCGCATGTTTCCAACCAATGCGGTCTTGAGCTTTCTTTTGCCAGTTGGGTCCACAATACTTGATAAATCTCACTTTAGGTCTCTTGTGTGGGTGCCTTTTATCAAGTGGGATCCATTTTGTCACTGCCTTCGTTCACTTGCCATCTGTTCTTCTTGCTATGTGACCAGCCCATTTCCATTTTTAATTTTTTTTTCAAGTTTTATGTTGAATTGAATTGAATTGAAATAGTCAGCATAAAAATTGTAATCTTCAGCCCTCCTCAGGATATCCTGAACTGGATTCTAGCTTGTAATAATATTACCAGATGTAGGAGAGGAGTAGGAAAATTACCTGTTGACAGCTAATAGGCCCCCATTTTAGAATCTGGCCATTATTGTCTTTGGTTTCCATTCTGGCTTTTATAGTGACAAACGCAAAATTATGGTCTACCTGTGTAAAAAACTGAAGAAAAAATAGCAAGGTAAAAGTAGGAAATCCCTAGTGCCGTGATGGCGAATCTATGGCACGCATGCCCGAAGTGGCATGCAGATCCATGTCACCTGGCACATGCGGCATTACCCTTTCCTCTTCTGGGTTTCTGGTGCGCAGGTGCATGTGACAATCAGCTGGCCTTTCTGCATCCAGCAGTGCCAGAAATTAGAAGACCTGGTTTTCCATTTTCCTGCGTGAGCATGCGCGCCAGCGACTGATCATCGTGTACACATGCGCGCCAGAAACCCGGAAGAATAGCTGGCTGAAACTGGAAGTTGATTTTCGTGTGCGTGCATGCGCCCTGGGCAGCTCCTCTTCCGGGTTGTGGCCCAAGAGCGTGCATGCACGCTCCCTTTTTGGCACTCGGTGCCCAAAAGGTTCACTATCACTGCTGTAGTGTCTCTGCCATAAAATTTCTGAATGGATTTCCACATTGTACTAACTCTGTCATTTTTTACTTTAGAGCAGGGTTGACCAACCTTGGCAACTTTAAGACTTGTGGACCTCAGCTTCCAGAATTCATCCACCAGCCATGCTGACTGGGGAATTCTGGGGGTCCAGAACAAGACTTGGCCCAAATGTCTTAAAGTTGTCAAGATTAGATATCCCTGGTTTAGAATATCGGGTGACCTCAGTCACTAAAAGGTTTCTAAGGTGTGGTTAGTGTTATGCAAAGATGACTTGGATAAAGTGGTAGTTTATCCAAGAAATAAACCAGGATGAAGCAAGTCACATTTTGTAATGTTATTCAAATGCAGTTTATGCATTTTTCCACAGGCATAAAATTGAAGAACCTGCTTTGCATTTTACAGTGAAAACATGAAACACATATTATACAGGTAGTCCTTGAGTTACGACCACATTTGAGCCCAAAATTTATGTTGCTAAGTGAAACATTTATTAAGTGATCCATTTTACAACCTTTCTTGCCCCAGTTGTTAAGTGAACCCCTGCAATTGTTGAGCTAGTAACACGGTTGTTCAATGAATCTGGCTTCCCCATTGACTTTGCTTGTCAGAAGGTCACAAAAGGTGATCGCATGCCTCTGGGGACATTGCAACAGTCATAAATATGAACCAGTTGCCAAGCATCTGAATTTTGATCACGTGACCATGTGGATGCTGCAATGGTCGTAAGTGTGAAAAATGGTCATAACTCACTTTTTTGCTGTTGTAACTCTAAATCATCACTAAATGAACCGGTCAAGGACGACCTGTACTGGTTTACTAATTTACTAATTTGATTTCTTCTGAATGCCAAGCAATTCTCTTTAAGGGATGGTTCTCCTTCTGCATTCAGAATTTTTATGGACTTCAGCCAGGCAAGAGAAGGATTTAGCCCATCCTTGTAACAGGAGTAACCGTGAAAAAGTTCTTGAAAGGTGTTGAATGGACTTCAGGGACTGTGACCAACATAAAAGACTCCTTTACAGCTGGCTTCTTTTTCCTATCAATTACAGAAAAATGGGGAAAGGTGGGGGGGAAGGGGAAGAGGAGGGAGATGAAATGAGATTATAAAAGAGACACGCTTCCCATCCACCTTTCAGGAAATCAGCGAGACCAAAGGCACCCAGCAGCAGCCACATGGTGAGAGAGTTTCAGAAAACAGGCAGCTTCCTCTGTTGTTTCCTCTGAGTCCCAGGATCCATCGCCCAGTTTGTTTTTCCAAGGAAATAATTAAAGGCATGAATTTAAAAAAGAAAAGCCCTTACAAAGGAGTGACCTTTCTCTCGCCTGCCTCGATTCCCTTTAAGGGAGAATTATTTTCATGTTCTCCCCACCTCTACAGATAACCCTCCAAGCAATATCCTGGAGTTAAAGATTGGCCGATGTACATTTTCCTGGAGCAGAAATCTCTGGAGGAGAAACATGGATTATTAGTAGTTTAGCTTCTCAAATATATCCCAACTGGGAGTTACCAAGTTTGAATCAAAATTTGGAGAGGAGGGGTTGTCTGATAAAGAAAAGCTGCAATCGGGTCCCTAGATCCATAAAGATGAGTTGCAATTTCTCCTGTAATGGACGGTCATAATACAGAATTTTGTTGAAATGTTTTCTACCAATTGACTTTCTGATAGCGACTGGCCAATATACCCCTACTCACCCCAAAACAAAGGTTGGGTTCATGCAATTTACTAAGCTATAATGTGGCATGTGTGATTTTGGTCTAGTGTGATATACAAACATTCTCATCGTGTCTTTACAATATTACCAAACTAGGTCACTATGGCTTAGTCAATAAAACGTACCTTAAAAATCTGACTTGGCATAATGTCTGAATGCAGCCGCACAAAATCAGGCATAAATAAAATGTCCTGTCCTAAAATGACATTAGCTCCAGGTCTTTATGTAGAGTGTAAAGTAGTGGCCACTTTGCTGCTTCAACTTGCAAGACATGGAAAATAAAGTCACAACCTAATATAAAATATAATATAATATATAATATAGATGGATTCTTTGCCCAAGAAACAGATTTCTGTTTAAGGGAAAGCCATATAAAAGTTGACCTTCTGAAGAACCAGACCACAATTAGCAGAACAGCTGTGTGTAATGAACTCAAGCTCATTTTGGATACCTGAAACTTATGTAAAATAAATAAACAACAACCATAGCAATAGCACTTAAATTTATATATTGCTTCGTAGTGCTTTGCAGCCCTCTCTGAGCAGCTTACAGAGGCAGCCTATTGCCCCCAACAATCTGAGTCCTCATTTTACCAACCTCAGAAGGATGTAAGGCTGAGTCAGCCTTGAGCTGGTCAGAATCGAACTGCTGGCAGTGGGCAATGCTTGTGAAAAGACTACCAAAGTACTGGCCAATCTACTTTTGAAAGTATGGTGCGCCGGATGGCAGATGCGGCAATAGAAGACCTCCTTGCTAGGTCTCATGAGATGTCATTCTTTAACTGAGAGACCCCACAGCATGTAGTACCAGATGGGATGGGTAGAAACAAGCATTAATTACTGACCAGGCAAATTAGTAATTATAAACTCTATAATTACTATAATTGGTAATTGTGACTGGAGAAAGTCAAAGTTCTCCTCAGCATATTTAACAAAGAAAAAAAATAGCCCTCCCACTATGTGTTCCTCATATAGGGAGCATTTGTGATGCTTAATGGCGGGAGGAGGAGTATAGTGAGCAGAATGTCTGCTCTACAAGCCAACAAAATGGCTTGTAATGTTTCTCAAGCATATTTCTCAGTGTGATATACCCAATTAAGCCTATAAATTCCAGAGAGAGCTTCTCATGGTTCTCCTGTAATGATGGGCAACTGCTTTAAATGTAGCATGCACAAATCCCTAACCTCCCAAAACCTTTGGAACATAAGAGTTGCCTCTGGTCTCGTTTAAATAATCTCGGGTCACAACTTTCAAGAGCTTGCTAGAGGACAAGTTAAAGTAGAGAAGATTAGTAATAGCAACAACAACAATAATAATGTTCCAATAGGGAACAGAGGTGGGTATTCCAGCCATTAAAGCTTAATTCTTGTTGGCTTGCGTTGGAGAACAATAGCATCCTTGTGCTTACATAAATAAAGAGCTACAGTGGCTATCTTGCTATTCCCTTTCAGAGTAAAAAAAAAATGTACGCAAAATGTAGAAAAGCAGTAAGAAACAACAAGCCAAAGAAATTAAAGGCATGGTTTTTAAAAAAAACAAAATAAATGTAACTATATCTAGTTTGTGCCAAGACTATTAATCATTCCTTTTCATTCTTTCTATCCAGGCAAACTCACTTTGATGCCAGCAAATCTGTACACTGTTTCATACATTTCTGTCTTCATCCTTTTGGTTATTGGTAATCAATGGAATAGAATGGAAGCAGCAAGAGGTTTCGTTTTCTTCGGCTCAAAGATCACTGCAGATGGTGACGGCAGCTATGAAATTAAAAGATGCTTGATCTGTAGGAGGAAAGCTACAGGAAACCTAAGCAGCATATTAAAAAGCAGAGACATCACCTTATCAATCTCTATGATTTCCTCTTTAGAGTCCCTTGGACTATGAAGAGATCCAGTCAGTCAGTCCTAAAGGAAATCAGCTCTGACCATTCTTTGGAAGGAGATATACTGGAGCTGAAGCTCAAATACTTTGGCTGCCAAATGAGAAGAGGGGACTCATAACATAACATAACATAACATAACATAACATAACATAACATAACATAACATAACATAACATAACATAACATAACATAACATAACATAACATAACATAACATAACATAACATAACATAACATAACATAACATAACATAACATAACATAACATAACAACAGAGTTGGAAGGGACCTTGGAGGCCTTCTAGTCCAACCCCCTGCCCAGGCAGGAAACCCTACACCATCTCAGTCAGATGGTTATCCAACATTTTCTTAAAAATTTCCAGTGTTGGAGCATTCACAACTTCTGAAGGCAAGTCGTTCCACTTATTAATTGTTCTAACTGTCAGGAAATTTCTCCTTAGTTCTAAGTTGCTTCTTTCTTTGATCAGTTTCCACCCATTGCTTCTTGTTCTACCCTCAGGTGCTTTGGAGAACAGCCCGACTCCCTCTTCTTTGTGGCAGCCCCTGAGATACTGGAACACAGCTATCATGTCTCCCCTAGTCCTTCTTTTTGTTAAACTAGACATACCCAGTTCCTGCAACCGTTCTTCATATGTTTTATCCTCCAGTCCCCTAATCATCTTTGTTGCTCTTCTCTGCACTCTTTCTAGAGTCTGAACATCTTTTTTACATCGTGGCGACCAAAACTGGATGCAATATTCCAAGTGTGGCCTTACCAAGGCATTATAAAGTGGTACTAATACTTCACGTGATCTTGATTCTATCCCTCTGTTTATGCAACCCAGAACTGTGTTGGCTTTTTTAACAGCTGCTGCACACTGCTGGCTCATATCTAAATGGTTATCCACTAGGACTCCAAGATCCCTCTCACAGGTACTACTATTGAGCAAGGTACCACATATACGGTACTGGTGCATTTTGTTTTTTTGGCCTAAATGTAGAACCTTACTTTTTTCACTGTTGAATTTCATTTTGTTAGATAGCGCCCAATGTTCAAGTCTGTCAAGATCTTTCTGTAACTTGAGCCTATCTTCTGGAGTGTTGGCTATTCCTGCCAGCTTGGTGTCATCTGCAAATTTGATGAGTTCCCCATCTATCCCCTCGTCCAAGTCATTGATGAAGATGATGAATTGATTGATGATTGATGAAGACTCATCGGAAAAGGTCCTGATGTTGGGAAAGATTGAAGGCAAAAGGAGAAGGGGATGGCAGAGGATGTGTCATGGACACAATGAACCTGAATTTGGTCAAACTCACAAACTCCAAGAGACAGTGAGGATTGTGCAATGGTCCTTGGGGTCATGAAGAATCAGACATGACTTAGCCACTGAACAACAACAAATCAATGCAATGTTCTCATTCTTGTACAGCATGTTATTAGAACTGGGGTAGGTAAGCTGATGCCCTCCATATAACTTGTGCTAAGTGTCCCATAATCCTTTGTTATTGGTCCTGCTGGATAGGACAGGGGGCGGCGGGGGTGTGTGTGTGTATTTTAATATTTTGCTTTTCCTTCAGGAGCTCATTGCAGCCTATAAATATTCCTTCTTCCAATTTTATTCCCACAGCAATAACCTTGTGGGGTTGTTTGAGCTGAAGAACAATCTGATGAGCTCCTACGCTGGAGGGCTGACTTGAATTTGAGTTTTTCCAATTATTGTCTAACAACCTAACTGACAGACATCCTTAATCAAAGCATCCATAGAGCACCAGATTTTCTGAAATCTCCCCCAAAGTTAACCCTGCTCCCCAGGCGGAACTTTTAATATGAACACAAAATATTAAAATAACAAATTTATTTAGCTTTTTGGCTCCTCAGTCAGGCTTTCCTGCTAAATGGGGGGCAGTTTATGGTTGAATTTCAGCAGCAATTTGCACCACCAATTTGAGTGGCCCCACCAGAGACTGTTCTGGAATCAGCAGAATAGCCATTTGGGACCTCCCACCTCTGATCCCATTCATAAACAAGAAAGTTATTTTTTTTTTTATTATTCCCTGGCCTATCTGCATTGTTGAAATGAATAGCAGTTTCCTTTCAAGAAAATCATTACGTTGTTCTGCGAAGCACTCAGAAACGTTGATAGAATTTAAGTTACCTTCCCAATTGAGGTTGCTTTCGAAAGGCCTGGCTCCAAGCGTAGGCCTTCTCCTGTCCTGTTCTTCTTTTCTCGCTGCTACCATCTTGAAAAGATCAACTTTGACCTGAAAAATTCCACAGTTCACATCTGATAAAAGCCCACATGTACCTGTGTGGTCCAATGTCAAGGAAATAATTTGGAAATAGGAAATCAGATGAAATTACCTGATGCTTATCTCCTCTCCACCCCTATAGAGGACACATGTTATAGATTCGCGAGTCGTGTGAGATGTCAGCTTCTGGTGTTGGCAACAGAGGCCTGCAAAAAAGTTTAGAGTTTTCATGAAAGCTTTCATAACTTTTAGCTGAAATTAGCAAAGGGTTCCAGCCGATTTAAGAGCTATGCAACCCTAATGTTTATTTTTTTTTTTAAAGGAACCAAAGGACAAAGTCCGGGTGATTATTTTTCTTCACTTAGTTAAAGAAATAGTATAGCTTTCTGAAAAAAAAGGGTTAAATCATTTCCTCTTCTGCTGCCCTAAAGTTTATTCCTGTGCGTCTGGGGTTGTGCTTGTGTGTCTATGTGTGCGCACATATTAGCAAGAGATAATACTGATCGCAATTCGATGGGAAAAGAAATTAAAATGGAATGATCTGAATATGTCAGGGATTAATACAGAATTCATAGAATATTCATTTTATAATCTCAGCAGCCACCTGCAATACAGGTAGTCCTCGCCTTACAGCTGTTCATTTAATGACCGTTCAAAGTTACAACGGCACTGAAAAAAAGTGACTTATGACCGTTTCTCACATTTATGACCGCTGCAGCATCCCCATGGTCATGTGATCAAAATTCGGACGCTGGGCAACTGGTTCATAGTTATGATGGTTGCAGTGTCCCGAGGTCATGTGATCCCTTTTTGAGACCTTCTGTCAAGCAAAGTCAATGGGGAAGCCAGATTCACTTACTGCGTTATTAACTTAACAACTGCAAGGAGTCACTTAACAACTATGGCAAGCAAAGTCAATGGGGAAAATGGTGCAAAATTCTCTTAATAAATGTCTCACTCAGCAACATAAATGTTGGGCTCAATTGGGGTCCTAAGTCAAGGACTACCTGTATAACAAGTTTAAATAGATGGCTGATGCCCTTTAAGATTCTGACTAATCTTAAGAGGCCACAATCCCATTCTCCAGTTGCTTAATACAAGCTGGGTTAATGTTCCGCTTAAAAATAAAGTTGGCATAATTAACACACACCGCAGGTTCCCCTCCCCCCCCCACACACACTTAATAATCTGGAAATGTAAGCAGTTCCTTCTAGATGAGTCCTCTCCTAAGTGATATATCAACACAGAGATACCTACAGAGCATCTAAGTCAGGGGTGTCAACCTCAAGGCCCAGAACCTCCAGCCCATGAGGTTCTTAGATCTGACCCGCAGTACCACCCTGGAAACAATGAAGGACTGACCCATGGTGCCTCTGCCAGGGAAAATGGAGCTCAGGAGGGCTAAGTGTAGCCCTCCTGAGCTCCGTTTTTGCTGGCAGAGGGTTGCAGGAGGCCATCCCAGCCAAAAATGTAACTCGGGAGCCCATTTTTGTTGGCAGAACACTCAGGCCACCACAGGCGCCCTGTGGTGATGTTTTGATGACACGAGTGATGTTGAACTGGCCACGCCCAACCCGGCCCCCCAAGGTCAAACACAACCCTGATGCGGCCCTCAATGAAATCTAGTTTGACACCCCAGATCTAAGTGATGAGAGGAAGATGGGAAAGCCACAAGCACTGAAAAGACAATTGAGAACAAACATTTGCACAGGGTAGATCTATAGCTCCCTTTAGGACTTCACAGATCAGGGAAATTTATGGTCCTGTAGTCAAGAGCTGGTTCCAGGTTCCACCAGAACTAGTGAGTGTGACTATTGGTCAGGGATGATTGGAAGTGGAGCACAATATCTGGTTCCCTACCCTGATATATAAGTAGTCCTCAAATTATAATTGCAGGTAGTGCTCAACTTATGACCACAACTGAGCCCAAAATTTATGTTGCTAAGTGAGAAATTTGTTAAGAGAATTTTGCCCATTTTATGACTTTTCTCGCTACATTTGTTAAGTAAAGCATCACAGTTCCTAAATAAGTAACATGGTTATTAAGTGAATCTGGTTTCCCCATTGACTTTGCTTGTCACAAGGTCGCAAAAGGAGATCACATAACCCCGGGACACTGCGACCGTCATAAATGTGAGTCAATTGTCAAGCATCCAAATGTAAATCATTTGACCAAGGAGATGCATCAGTGGTCCTAAGTGTGAAAAATGGTCATAAGTTATTTTTTTCATTAAATAGTGCTTTTCCCTATGTTTTCTTTTTCTTGTATTATTTTTAATTTCTCCAGATCCAATTTTAAGTCCAGGTAGAAAGTTTCCTTTTTTGGGTTTTAGTCCTTTAACTTCCTCTTTCATTTTTCTCCCTCCAATTAAAATTCCCAAGTGCCAATTAGCCACTTAGTTCCATGCCGGGACCACTTTTGAGCTTTTAAAAATTCTTTTTACCTGTGAGTTGGCCAATCACTCACCTGGTAACAATACTCCATTCACACATCACTCCTGCACAAATATTAGTCCGGTTGCCCCAGCTTCAGAGCGGTCATTTTAATGGCCACCACCCCTGCCGCCGGTTCAGAGAACTGCCTCTGACCTTTCGAGGAACTTTCCTGTTCCTCTTGATTGTCCGAGGTGCCTCTCTTTCTTCACCATCACTCCAAGATGGTTCCGGTCCGAAGACTCCCCCCCCACACACACACACACAGCAGTTTGTCTGGCTGGGTTTTCATGAGGCTCCTCGGAGCCCACTATTTTCCAGCCAGTCTCGCCGCGACACTTCCAGTTCTCTACTGGGCCATGGTTGTTAAGTGCATCTCAGCAGTTAAGTGAATTGTGTGGTCATTAAGCAAATCCAGTTCCCCGCATTGGCTTTGTTTATCAGAAGCTGACTGGGAAGGTCATATATACTAATCATATAACCTGCAACCATGGTAAATATATGCCAGTTGCCAAATGGCTGGATTTTTTATTACATGGTTGTGGGGATGCTTCAATGACTAAAAATGTGAGGATTTTTATTTATTTTATTTATTTATTTTATTTATTTATTTATCACATTTGTATACCGCCCTACCTCCCTAGGGACTCAGGGCGGTTCACAGGCAGATAAAAAAGATACATATAAATACAAAATAAAATAGCACTTTAAAAACTTATTCTACATAGCCAAATTTTAAAAACAATATAAAATAACCCATTAAAACCAGTATAAATTTAAAATCTAATCCAGTCCTGCGCAAATAAATAGATGTGTTTTAAGCTCGCGGCGGAAGGTTCGGAGGTCCGGAAGTTGACGGAGTCCTGGGGGGAGTTTGTTCCAGAGGGTGGGAGCCCCCACAGAGAAGGCCCTTCCCCTGGGTGTCGCCAAACAGCACTGCCTGGCCGACGGCACCCTGAGGAGTCCCTCTCTGTGAGAGCGCACGGGTCGGTGAGAGGTATTCGGTAGCAGCAGGCGGTCCCGTATAGGATTGGTTATAAATCACTTTCTTTAAGTGCCATTGTAATTTTCAAGGGTTACTAACCCCATGATTATAAGTCAAGGATTCCTTGTAGTAGAAAACAGCAGATAAGGTCTCTGTATATTATAATTAATAAATGTAGTACAGCTAGTCCTCAACATACCACTACAATGGAGCCAAAATGTATGCTATTAAGTGAGAAACTTGTTATGTGAGTTTTGTCCCATTTTACAACTTTTTTTGCCAGCTTTGTCAAGTGAATCACTGCAGTTGTAAAATTAGTAACGCAGTCGTTAAGTGAATATGGCTTCCACATTGACTTGGCTTGTCAGAAGGTTGCAAAAGGGGATCTCACGACTCCGGGACACTGCAACCTTCCTAAATATGAGTCAGTTGCCAAGCATCCGAATTTTGATCTGGTGACCCCGGGGATGCTGCAAAGGTCATAAGTGTGAACAATGGTCATAAGTCACTTGTTTCAGTGCCATTGTAACTTCAAATGGTCGCTAAATGAACTGTTATAAGTCGAGGATTACCTGTATTCTCTGTTTGGACTATAAGCATTTAATATATAATCAACAATAAACTTTTTTTAAAAAGCCAATAAATCAATGAACTAAACAGCAGCAGCTAAAACTGTCATAAAATCTGTCATAAAATCATAAGTAAAAAGATACGAAAAATCAAATCAGTTTAAACAGAATCTTTAAAAGTGACAGAACAATGTAATTTTCTGGAAAGGAGTTTCAGAACAATCAGCTATTGATGTAAAAGCCCTAATCCTGTTTCCAGAATCTTAATTTACTTGGACCTATTAGGTCAAGGCAGCAGAACTGAGAACTAGCATCACAGCCGATATAGAGATAGAGAGATAGAGATACAGATGCAGATAGATATAGACAATATAGATATAGATACACACACATGAACACATTTTATTTATATATATTTTTAGAAAAACAACTAATAAAATATTTTGCAAAGTCTATGAAAATATTCAATCAATAAATAATGTTTAGAGGAAGACTTCTTAGATGCTTCATTATAAAACAAATTACTGTACAGGTTAAAAAAGTAATGGAACAATATTTTTACTTCACCGCTATCCTTTGTTGCAAGTCACAGTTTGTCTTCACGCTCTGATTTTTTTCTTTACTCCTTAATACTGTTAAGGCTAAAGGATTTACTGTAGCATGATGATGCCATGCGGAGAGTTTAGGGGTATTTTTTAACTTCCTTGTTTTGAGGTTCTGGTTAGCATTAAGCCTATCAGAGACTTGCAATTGTTTTAATTGTTGCCAAGCTAGTATTTGTGTGTGTGTGTGTGTGTGTGTGTGTGTGTGTAGATACATATGATTCATTCAGTGGGGGAGCGGGGGACTCCTCCCTTTCCTCTTTAGGGACTATCAATTAGCAATTCTGCCCTCTTTGTGTACTGTAAGAAATTGTCTTCCAGTAGCCTCTTTGGGCCTAGGAATGGAGAAATGTTGAATCACACTGAACCACAACCTCTTCAAATTCACATTATCTGAATCTGTATATACCAATTGGGGAAAAAATATACTGTACAGAATTTAAAGACCTGAAAATGATGATTTAGTGTGTAACTTAAAAACTGCCTACGTAAATTAGCAATTTTTTTTTTAAAAAAAAAGTACTCATAATATGGTTTATATTAGGAAAAAGTATGCAAAAAGGAAACTGGCCCCAAAAAGCTGCATAAGCAAATACAGCAATGTGCATATGTTAACAAAAATGGCACAGATTAGATTAGATCATTTATTTAGGTTAGGGACTAGCTGCCCATTATATATTACATGCCCTAAACAGAATAAAAAGGATAAGGATTTTGAGATGAAGTTATCCAAACAGCAAAGTAGACATGAGTAAACCCTCTAATATTCAGAAAGCATAGACATCTTTTAACTTAACAATTTAAACCAATTTCAGTGAGAATCACTGAGCATAACAACTTTTTCTATACAAGAGTGTCTGGATGGCATTCTTAAATCGAAGTGGCAAGTCTGTATTAAAAGGACAGCGCAGTAACAACCATGAACCATCTGTTGTTCCTTTTGGACATTAGAAATGTCAATATTAACAAATGTTATGTTAATATATCTTCCTCCCACAATCAAAGAGGGCCAAGTAACAAAGAAACAAGATTTTGCTACGTTTTTTTTCTCTTATATTATTAGTAAAAGAACTTTTGGTTTGTACTGAGTAAAGTTTAGCCTATAGATCAGTTAGGTTTTTTTCCCACTGAACTATGTATTTACAGTGGGAATATTTCTCTTGTTGGGAAATATGAACCAAATTGGAGAGGATTTCAGGAAGAGGAAATAGCTACCTTAGAACATTAGGCGAAGGAACACATGAAATGGGATTAAATTTTGGATTTGTGTTCACATTGTTCTAAAATATCTGCTTCTATCATATCCTCTTTATATAATTGCTTCTGAAGACTATTCAGAATCTCATTTTGGTAGAAAGCATAGAATTACGTTATGAGTTTATCACTCTGCAAAGTCCCAAAATTGATTGCTTCAGTATTTCATTAAATCTGAGCACCTCTAAGATGTGACAACTAGATGGTTTAGTGGCATTGGAACAGGAATTATTGGCATTAGACCATAATATGGAAAATTAATGATAAACATATGCCAAAATTGTATCCAACTAACAAATCTGTGCAATTGATATACACTAAAATAATAAAAACAATATAACATATACAATGATTTAAAATCTCATATATCAGAAAAGTGGACAGAAGAATAAAATTCTTTTTTTTTTTTCATGAGCTCTTACCTTAATGCTTTGGTACAAGTGTTCATCTGAAAGGTTTTTATAGAAGCGATAAAGATCTATTTGATTTGCAAGCACTGAAAGTTATGAATCACAAACAATAGTTCTAGGAGATATTCTGAAAATTGATCGGCTGACTCTGACAGCTATAGAAGTAGCATTTAGATATCTCTTATAATTTTGTGATAAATCTGATAAATTAATGAGATATTAGAAATAATTATTTTTTGAGTAAGTATACGTGATTGGAAACAAATAATGGTGATTTAGTGCCAACAGTGATCTCATGTACCATTTGCAAGATTTTTAACCCATATATTAAGGCTGGTTAAAGACTACAATACAGATTTGATTTGATTTGATTTGATTCGATAGGTAGTATATACTCCACAACAAATTATCTTTGCAAAATTGCATCTACTGTATTTCTTCGATCACAGCTACATCTTTTGCTTTTCTTTACCCTGAGCATCGAATCCTTGAAAATAAATGTCTTTTATGAGTGCTTCAGTTTTCCTTACATTTTGATTGAGATGAAACTGAGTTGTCTACTTACCGATAAAGCGAATAACTCTAAAATTGTCTCTCTTTCTCTCTCTTTAAAGTCTGTCTTCTCCTTGTGATGTTATTGAGCAACAAATAAAGCCACGCGACTGCCGATAACTTCATGAGACTTATAATAAAAACCTAGTCCCAGACAAAAGTTGTAGCCATCTGGAGAATAATGAATGCATCGTTTTATATAGTTTTTTGCTGGACTATGCCTATGAAGAACAGTTTTTGTTTCTTTATGTTCCACAAATGATGTTGGACTGGACTGAAATGGTGCTAGGACAATATTGAAAAGAAGAATGGACATATTCTTGGAAATAGAAGATAGACAGAAATGATATATTTATTAAAACAATGTAAGGTTTTTAAACCAATTGTTTCTGAGTTTCCAAGGGCTCTTCACCAGACAAAATAGTGATAAGCCAGAAAAACACAGGAGGGAAGGGGAAAAAGTGAGGTAGCTTTTCAACCCATATCTGGACCAAGTTACATTCCTGGAAGACGTGAAAGACAGTCTCCAGACATGCAAATTAGGCTTTATCAATAACAGAAAGGGTGTTGGGTTGCACTAGAAACTCTGCTAAAACTTGCTGAGGAGAAGAAAGAAGCAAATGATCCTTTGACCTCCATTTTTGAAATAAATATTTCAGCTCTTAAAGTCAAGATTTGGAAAGTAGAAAGGCGTAGGAAGATGTAATCTTCCTATTTCTATATTAAAGGGAACCTCTGTATATTTTAATAACTGAAGACAGTTATATACATTGCAGATTCAATTAAGTTCAACAATGTTCTGGCTTTAGTCCATCCCAAGTCAAAGGGTGTCTTTCTTCCAGGCAATTAACTCTTCTGCAATTTAAGATGCAAAGCTGCTTATAGGGCACATTAGGATTGTTTAACATATTTAACAACCCCAATATTAATGTTTATTAATGCTGAATGAGGAAAATGTCTAACTGTCTAACCTAATCAGGGGGATAAGTGAATTTAGCCATCCTTTTCTTTTTCTTTTTTTAAAAGCAGGCTGGTCAATTTGATGTGTGCTTACTGGACACAGGATAGGAACTCTTAACAAATGACAGAATACCCATTTTCTGTGAAAAAGGTTTCTAGATTCAATCCTCAGCACATCCACATGAAATGAAGAGTTAGTTGGCAATAAAAGAAACTTTGATAGAATAGAATTTTTTATTGGCCAAGTGTGATTGGACACACAAGAAATTTGTCTTGGTGCATATGCTCTCAGTGTGCATAAAAGAAAAGATACCTTCATCAAGGCACAACATTTACAGCACAAATGATGGTCAATATATCAATATAAATCATAAGGATTGCCAGCAACAAAGTTACAGTCATACAGTCATAAGTGGAAGGAGATGGGTGATGGGAACTATGAGAAGATTAATAGTAGTGCAGATTTAGTAAATAGTTTGACAGTGTTGAGGGAATTATTTGTTTAGCAGAGTGATGGCCTTCGGGGAAAAACTTTATTTTTTTTATTTATTTATTTGTCACAACAATATATGTAGGTATCATACAAAAAAGATTATATAGTATATAAACACATATATGAGTAAATATAAGGAGGTATAAGCATATATATATATATATATATATATATATATATATATATATATATATATATATATATATATATATATATATATATATATATATATATAGGTATTTGGTTATTCGGGTTTTCTCCCGTGTAAAATTGGAAGTGTCTTGGCGACGTTTCGACGAAGTCTCATTCGTCATCTTCAGGCTTCAGCTTCGTGCTTCTGGGAGCAATGTGTGATCGCAGCTGTTTCTTCCTTTTAACTGCTAGTGGGGGTTTGAACTGATTGGGTGGGAGCTTGGCTGTGCTCTGATTGGATGGGGTTTTCTGTGCTCTGATTGGCTGGGGGTGTGTCCTGTGTTGGTGGGGGCTTGGTTGTGCTCAGTCTAATCTGTGCTGCAGGGGGATTTGAGCTGGTGAGCTGCACTGCTGCTGTTTGGCTTCGTGGTCGTGCTACATCTTCGTAGTGGGTGTCAGTCTGCTGCATGTATGGATTGGAGGGGTTTGAAGTGGCTAATGTTGCAGCTGCGGTCTGGCTTCTGGTCCTTGGTCGTGCTTCCTGATCAGTGTGGGTTTGGGTGTGCTTTCTGGGTGGATGTGGTGGTGACATCCTGTGTGGACCTCGT